>NC_060140.1:559247402-559509902 GCF_021461385.2 Schistocerca piceifrons
GACTGGATGAAGCGTCGTCTCACGCGGTCTGCACGTCCAGCACGAACGCTGGTCCAACTGAGGCGCCAGGTGGAAATGGCATGGCAAGCCGTTCCACAGGACTACATCCAGCATTTCTACGATCGTTGCCATGGGAGAATAGCAGCCTGCATTGCTGCGAAAGGTGGATATACACTGTACTAGTGCCGACATTGTGCATGCTCTGTTGGCTGTGTCTATGTGCCTGTGGTTCTGTCAGTGTGATCATGTGATGTATCTGACCCCAGGAATGTGTCAATAAAGTTTCCCCTTCCTGGGACAATGAATTCACGGTGTTCTTATTTCAATTTCCAGGAGTGTATTATCATTACCTATTATTATTTGTCTGTTCTCTGATATTATCAAACCAGACAGCAAAAGCCGCACTAAATCAAAGTAAGCATACGATTATTTCTATTCATAAAGAGTATGAAGTTTTGTTCAGTTCAGACGCACTACATCATAAAGTTTATCAGGGACGTTGCGACTGGTAACTAACAAACACCCCGGTTTCTCTTCTTCCTTTATTACTTTTTATTGTCCTTCAAAGCTGTTTGATAGGTCTCAGGATTTCTCTTACAGTCTCAAAAGAGTGAACCCGATATGCACCTTCCTGACAGATTGTGCATATGTGGCACTACTCATACTACCACATCTCCATGCTTACTCTTTCTGAAGGCTGAGTAATGTGATAGTATTTAGCTATTAAAGTGGCTTGGACGTATAAATAACGTAAGGGGAAAATTTATTGCATTAAGGAGCTACAGCTGCTTTCAGAATGTAGGCGTGCACTAGAAATGAGACTAAAAGGCAATATAAGGACAAAAGAAACTATTCACTATATTTTCCTTATCACATCAGTTTTTTGGTAGGCACTTACTTTGTCATAGGTTGTAGTAGCAGACCAGAAGAAGTTGCTAGATACTAGAGGTACGTCTTAGGCAATATCATGTAAGGTCAGTCACTTTCTTTATACCGAAAAAAAAGAAATCACAATAAACAATGTAGCGTAAATCTCACGAATTCATTTTATTGACTGTCTTCTTACACTTTTCACATCACCTTGTATTTCAAATGTAATGCATAGAACTTGCTTTCCTCAGATTAACTGCAAGTCACTCCCCAGAAGTCGAATTATTCTTTACTGTAACTACTCCGTAATTTCCACTAATAGATGTTCAGAAAGCTTTTGACTAAGTTTCGACAAAGTGTTTATTATCAGCCACTTACAAACAAGATAGTTGTTCTTCCATGTTAGTTTACTTATGGAAGTGGACGTAAATACTGCAGTTTCTATTACATTTAAGAAGGGTAGTGGGGGTTTAAGAAGTGAAAGATGAGTCAATCAAGTAGATTCATTTCACTAACACTATTATTAGCAAAGCTCTAGGCAGTTTCCTCGTTCATAAACCGGAAAAAGAAAAAGGAATATGTGTTAACGCTATAACGAAGCCACCTTCCTTTTTGCCGACATTTTACTGAGTCACGCTATACGAAATACACTACAAAGGGAAAATCTCTATGGAGTGTTTTGAGAAAGTAGGAATGAAAATAATACCATGAAAATAAAACAATTTCAAATGACTCTTTCAAAAGAAAACTGAAAATACTAACAATAAAGGGATTGTTAATGAGTGCTATGTTTAGGGCCGCTGAAAGCTACTGGTGGATTGATAGCAAAAGGTATAACAAGTAGAGTAAAACTTTCTTTGATTGATTTTGACAAAATAAATGAAGTTTTCAAGACCAAGTTTCCCCTGTGTCCCAAACGGGAAGTTTACAATCAATATTTCACCTGTGAGATATTGGTTTTTAATGTTTATGTCAACGAAAAGCTCAGGGTTACTCAAACATCCTTGAAGAGACACAAGTGTACACATCAATCAGTCATGAATAGTCCTTGACCGACGCTACAGTTAGTCAATTAGGCTGTCTCAAAAAATTTCGTCACACTTGCGTAAATGTTATCATAACATTTGAGTTAAAATTTAGGCTGATATTGTTTATGTACGTTCGGCGAAGTCGAAATCTCATCTTTCTTCTTGTGCTGCTGGCTGAATGAGCAGAAATAAAATTTCTTATGCTACGTAATTTCCTTGCAGTAGTACTGAGAGGTACGTGTGTTTTATGAATATACAGTTTACTTAGCCATTAATTATAGATATATGTTCACTGCTTAGAATGAAATACTCTGAAGTCTAGATGAGCGTGAAGCCCAAAGATTCTATTTGTTTTTGGGTTCTGCAACAATGCTATGTCACCAGGATGCGGTATGTTGACACTACGTTTTTGCAATACAGGGTGACTCACCTAACGTTACCGCTGGATATATTTCGTAAACCACATCAAATACTGACGAACCGATTCCACAGACCGAACGTGAGGAGAGGGACAAGTGTAATTGTTTAATACAAACCATTAAAAATGCACGGAAGTATGTTTTTTAACACAAACCTACGTTTTTTTAAAAATGGAACCCCGTTAGTTTCGTTAGCACATCTGAACATATAAACAAATACGTAATCAGTGCCGTTTGTTGCATTGTAAAATGTTAATTACATCCGGTGGTATTGTAACCTAAAGTTGACGCTTGAGTACCACTCCTCCGCTGTTCGATCGTGTGTATCGGAGAGCACCGTGATGCGAATTACGTAGGGATCCAAAGGGAACGGTGATGGATCTTAGGTACAGAAGAGACTGGAACAGCACATTACGTCCACATGCTAACACCTTTTTATTGGTCTTTTTCACTGACGCACATGTACATTACCATGACATGGAGGACGCATAAATTGGCCAGCCCGTTCTCCTGATCTTTCTTGGGGTACGTTAAAGGTGAATGTATACCGTGATGTGCCTACAACCCCAGAGGATATGAAACAACGTATTGTGGCAACCTCCGGCGACATTACACCAGATGTACTGCGGCGTGTACGACATTCATTACGCCAGAGATTGCAATTGTGTACAGCAAATGATGGCCACCACATTGAACATCTATTGACCTGACATGTCGGGACATACTCTATTCCATTCCGTAATTGAAAACGGAAACCAGGTGTCTACGTGTACCTCACCCCTCATGGTAACGTACATGTGCGTCAGTGAAAAAGACCAATAAAAAGGTGTTAGCATGTGGATGTAATGTGCTGTTCCAGTCTCTTCTGTACCTAAGGTTCATCACCGTTCCCTTTGGATCCCTACGTAATTCGGTGCTCTCCGATACACACGATCGAACAGCGGAGGAGTGGTACTCAATCGTCAACTTTAGGTTGCAATATCTCCGGATGTAATTAACATTTTACAATGCAACAAACGGCACTGATTACGTATTTGTTTATATGTTCAGATGTGCTAACAAAACTAACGGGGTTCCATTTAAAAAAACGTAGGTTTGTGTTAAAAAACATACTTCCGTGCATTTTTGTATGGTTTGTATTAACCAATTACACTAGCCCCTCTCCTCACGTTCGGTCTGTGAAATCGATTCGTCAGTATTTGATGTGGTTTACAAAATACATCCAGCGGTAATGTTAGGTGGCTCACCCTGTGTATCAACGCCCATCCTGCAAATGTGCCTTTAAATTACGTACTAATTGTTCATTTCTAATTTACTAATTATTTTCATTCGAGAATTCATCTGTATTGTAGAATAAGTTACGAAGGAACAAAGAACTTCGATCTGAATTTGAAAGATCTGTTGCTGCTTGTGACACGTTTTATTCCTGAGGGTAGATTATAACTACGTATTTCACTCATTTGAAGTCAAGGAATATAATTTTTCCTTCTATATGCATGTTTCAATAGGTTTATTATCGACAAGCGAAATGGATTGCTGGCAATATAACTGACAGTGTAGAAATAAGCTGTACCGCTCTGATTAATACCTTTTGCTGTTTAAATACATGTCTACAAGTAATACACCTGTATCCCCGACATTCGTGTAACTACTTTCTCGTGTGAAGAGTTGCTCCTTAATATTATGCAGTATGATATTAATGATTCAAAACAAGCAACAAATGTTGATTTACCGATTTCTATGTTCCAAAGTTTACAATTATTACGATGATAAAAGTAGATAATACTTAAAAATTTTTACACGTTTGCATTAGATGTCTGTATACTGAAAAGTATAGGCGAACCTGTTGTTGGTAGAGTATTTTAATCGAAAGAAATGTATTTTTGTTGATCAGGAAGTTGAAAATCTAAGATTTTATGTTTAAAAACTGCCCACTTAAAAACATAAGCACTGAAATTATCGCTTTATCTATTGATCTTCATTCGTTTGGTTTGACATCATCTGAAGAAGAGAATCAGTTCCTCACCCTAATGAAAATTGTATAATAACTGTCACAGAAAAGGAATAGCAACAGCCGTGTGATTGATCCCTATGGAACTTCTGTCTTAAGAATGACATAGGTCAGGGCTCCATGGTGTCAGTGCAACGTTGCAGGTCCACAAAGCTGAGGTTATAAGTTCGAGTCCCACGTTGTAAAAAAAATATGTCCTTTTAATGTGATGTTACTTTGTGTGTCGTCTGTAGCTGAAGGTCGTGAAAAATCTAGTATGGAAATCAAACCCAATTATTTAACACAATATTTACGTGATGAAGAGTGTTCAACGTTGAATGCTAAACGTCTTGGAATCAATGGCTGCTTTGCTACTACACAGAAGCTAAATTTAGTGTATTTCTTAAAATGAATGTATACTATGTTGAACAATATTTCACTCAAAAAAATCTTACACAGAGCAGATTTACAACTAAGACTCAAACGCCTTGTACAAATTGCAAGAGAACCTATACCGTGATTTTTTTTAGTGATCGTCTTCTGACTGGTTAGATGAGACCCGCCACAAATTATTCTCCTGTGCCAAATTTTTCATCTTAGAGTAGCAATTATATGCTGGATATATCCTAATCTCGGTCTTCCTCTACAGTTTCTACCCTCTACCGTTCCCTCTGTTACCTGCACCTCCTTCTTGTGAGGTTTTTTTCCATTTATTCCTTTCCTCGCAGATTCTCCGGACAATCTCGTCATTTATTACCTTATCAGTCCAGCTAATTCTCAAAATTCTTCTATAGTAATTGGGAAAGTATAGCTAAGTATCTTACGAGTGTATTTGTGGTTGACAATAATTTGAAGGAGGAAAATTACTGTTAGAATATGGATTCTTGGGAACTGGAATGAAAGACGAAACCTCCTGTTAGGATATTCCACAGTGCTTAAACTAATCCTCGTAAACACGTGACTTAAGAATTATGTAAGACTGTTGTTCACCATCTGATCAAAATTATACGAACACCCATTCCTACACATTAACATGGGGTGTGCTCACTCTTCGCCTTTATGGTGGCTTCAACTCTGCTAGCAACACTTTCGATGATGTATTGAATGGCTGTGAAGGAATGGCAGCCCATTCTTGCTAAAAAGACGAAAAAAAAGGTGTTGGACGCTGGAGTGAGAATCGCAGTTGCCGTTCTAACTCACTGGAGGCTCTGGGCATGTCAGTGTATTTCAGGGATTGTCTGCTTTATGACAGGTTTCACTGTCATGATGATACAAACAATCCACTCCTTGTCTCCGAATTATTCCCCCACTGTACACAGTACACCGTGATGCAAAATGTGCTCATATACTTCCGCATTTAGCGTATTCTTATATGCAATAAGGGGACCACAACCAAACCACGAAAAACATTTCCACACTGTAACACCGCGTCCTCTGTACTTTACTGCTGCCACGACACTCAGTGGCAGGTAATATTGTCCAGATTTTCACCAAACCAAACTCTTCCACTGGACTGGTACTAGATACAGCGTGATACGTCATTCGAATCACCTGTTTCCAGTCTTCCACTGTCCAGCGGCGTCGCCCTCTACAGCACCTCTAGGGTCGCTTAACACTGGCTACAGTTACGTGTGGCTCGTGAGGGGCTGCTCGACCCTCTTACCCCATTCCTTTTAACGCTCTGCACAGAGTCACTGTGTTAGCTGGACTGTTGGTAGCTCTTTGGAATTCACGAGTGATTCCTTACAGTGATTTCGCGTGACTTTTATAACATCGGTCCTGTATGCTCGACGATCCCTGTCCACCAGTGCATGAGTTTTTCCTAGTCTTAGTTTGGCTGTAGTTGTTCCTCCGCGTCACCAACAGTAGAGTTGGGCGGCTTTAGAAGAGTTCAATTTTCCATGATAGATTTGTTACTTAACTTACAGAGCATGCTGAAAAGTAATGCCTCCAAATTCCTTATTTCGAAATTTTAAAAGCTTTTCAGTTAAAACAAACTTTGTTAACATTTTATATCTTTATTCTTAATGTCTACACATTTGATTCTCAACATATTCACCCTGGCGACGAACAGTTTTTTCATACCGTCACTGTAGAATATCTTACATACCTTGGGGACTCATGAAACATGAAACATGGCACTAGTGCCGTTTCGTTTCGAGTACCCAAGGTCACCGGGTCCCCCAGCGTCCAAAGGTCTGGAAGGCGTTGGCGCTGTGTCGCTGAGATAATGGCTCTGAGCACTATGGGACTTATCTTCTAAGGTCATCAGTCCCCTAGTACTTAGAACTGCTTAAACCTAACTAATCGAAGGACATCACACACATCCATGCCCGAGGCAGGATTCGAACCTGAGACCGTAGCGCGGTGAGATACTTAGCTCTGTTAGAGCTATTATATGGGCAAGCACCCACGCCAGCAAAAGGTTGGCGCGTATAAAATTTTTCATTTTATGGCGCCATGCAGTGGCCGCATGTAAAACCTTGCATTATGTAGTGCTATGCGTAACCGACAATCACATAACATCAGCCGAGAGGAGTATATAAGGGCAGCCGTTTTCAGGCAGCTACATCATTTCTTCAGCACCTGAAGCTACAGCTCCAACAGATTCAACGTCTTCGGAATTAACTGTGAGTATACTCTAAAATAATGGCTCAATCATTATTAACTTTTGCTTGTAAGAGGTTAGCACCTAATCCGGGAAATACACCAGTGTAATCTTGAACTGTTTGATACAATTAGAAACGTCTTTGCAAGCATCCTCGTTTGATTTAACGAAATTATTAGACTCTGCGAACTCAGTGAGCGATGGTACTTCACTGACGTCATTGTCCTCAGAATAGAAACAGTAGCTGACGAGTTGTGTAGACGACTTATTAATTTCACACCGTCCTATCCTGGAGAAATTGTTATCTTCAAACAAGACGGAGACCACTTCCGTCTCATCCATGACTGTGTCTACTCCTCGCGACGTTGCAGATGCAGAATCCGCACTGATACAATTCTTGCCTCCAGAATTGAAAAGAGAATCCGAAGAATCAGGGCCATCCCAGCAATGGCAGACATCGACTGGATCAATATTCTGCTATATCTCTTCATGCAAAAACGGCCAGGTAGGGGACACGTTTGGAGCTCTGCCACACGCGCTGAGGTTAGCACCAGTGTTCCATTCATAAAGAGCACGAACAGCACAATGTTGCATATTACTAATGTGGATGCAATCATAAGCATGCACGGCTTTCATTCTGTAACGGATTTAAATTAGGGGGTTGTCTCCTGCAGTTAGAAACTCTATTACGGCACAGCGTTTCTCACACACCGGCACAGTTAAGCACACATCGCCATGACACACTGTACAATTCGGAGCCCTCTAACGGTAGAAGATTGCAATTTGCGTCAAGAAAACGAGAAGTTGACCGAGTAATATGTATGGCATGTAATACCTCAACCGATATTGACCACAGAATAAAAAATTCGAAGGCATTACTTTCCTGCACTCTCTCTAAGATTAATAAAACTGTTTCCTTTTTGTAAATAATTTTATGTAATGCTCCAGCCCCCATAATCCACACTACACTACTTAAATGCCCAACAGGATAAAGGAAAAAAGAAAAGAAAATTCTGTATAAAAGAAGTAAAGATAGACGTAAAAAATGAATGAGAATTAGAAAAGCAAGTTACCAACTAACTGCAAACAAAATTTAAAAATAATGAAGAGAGATTAGAAATATAGTTAAAACAGAAGTAATGAATTACAGTGCTAGAAGTAGCTAGTGATAAATGATGATTTTTTATTGTTTTATCGGCACTAGATGAAATTATTCCACCAATCACTCTCCTTCACTCCGCACCCGGAGCTACCATCGGTCCAGTAGTTAGCGCCATGGTCGGCAAACATGACCTTCTCCGTTCTGGCAGATATTCACACTGGCACCTAGGGTGTCATTCACCGGATGTCACTGAAGTCCTACCCTTCGCCCGGACATCTGGTCCTGTTGACGTGACATGCTGCCTTCTCTTTCTCTGCTAGAGTTCACACCATGCCAGAACTACCGGCACTCATAGGAACTAAACAGTAGAGTCGCGGTACATGCTGGTAGCATCAAGCGTTCCATGCCAAGTGCTGACGTTACTCATTGTCTTTATGCACTACAATGCGAACGCTACAGGGATTGATGCTCTCAGAGAACGCCGAGCTTCATGTTTTCTATCTCTCCGAAGTTTAATATTCATGGCACTCACCTGCAAGATACCTATGAAAGCCTCCTCAGAACATCGTAAGGGTACGAGGTCTTAAGCCGTCTTTGCTCCAGTGATGAAGCTGGAACACCCGCACACTTGTACCTAAACTAACATTAGTGTTAAGAATTGTGTCATGATAAATTGTTACGAGGTTCACTGCAGTAGTCTTTTTTTTTTTTTTTTTGCGTGAACATTAAGGTTTCCACGGACATAAGAAATGCGGGCATTGTATCTCCTACTCTCTTCCGGGGCATCTCGAGATATCAGTGCACAGGTTTCTTGACACTTTTCTGACAGGATCTCTCGTTTTTGACAAGCTTCACTTCAGCAGGTCGTAGTATCTTATATAATGGCGAGTCCGTCACTCGCTTTCATCTCTCCTCAAATCTGCGTTCTCTTTCCTCTAATACAGTTGCGTTCGCCAAACTTCCGCGGATTTCGCTCTTAGACTCTAAAATGTTATGCAGTGTCAGTTTTCTTGAAATAGTTTCCGGAATGAGAAAGTACTAGCACCATATATTCTCCATATTACTCGAATTTAGACAGTTATCTAAAAGTTCGAAAATAATTTGGATACTAAACCGATTCACTCAATGAAGAATTATATAAATCGTGCGAATCACACAAATTCACCACTAGTCTCTATCCTTACCTCTACTTACAGTTACTTTCTCATTTCTTTCTCTACCTGTGTACTTCATGCTATCCTTCTGTAGCAGCATATTTCTATTCTTTCCTTTTCTCTCCCTGTTTGCTTCTTCCGTGTTATTACAGTACACACATCAAAAAAGCTTTGCATCATCTCGGTTCCGAGAGTTCCAGAACATGTAAAGAAAATTGGACTAGAGATCAACATAAACATCATTTCTGCCCTCTTTATTGACCATGAAATCTACACATTGCATGTTGTACCAAAATAACACGAGACCTTCAGAGCCCGTGGTCCGTATTGCTGTAAGCATCGGTACCTCTAATACCCAGTAGCACGTCCTCTTGCATTCATGCATGCCTGTATTCGTCGTGGCATACTATCCACAATTTCATCAAGGCTCTGTTAGTCTACATTGTCCCACTTCTCAACGGCGAGTCGACGTAGATCCCACAGAGTGGTAGGAGGATCGCGTCGTCCATAAACAGCCCTTTTCAATCCATCCTACACATGTTCGACAAGGTTCATGTCCGGAGACCTAGCTTGCCACTCTAGCCGAGCAATGTCGTTACCCTGAAGGCAGACATTCACAAGACGTGCACGATGGGGGCGCGAATTGTCGTCCATGGAGATGAATGCCCCGCCAATATGCTGCCGATATTGTCGCTCTATCGGTCGGAGGACGGCATTCACGTATCGTACAGCCATTATGGCGCCTTCCATGACCATCAGCGGCGTACGTCGGCCCCACAAAAAGCCACCCCAGCAGAGCAGGGAACCTCCATCTTGCTACACTCGCTGAAAAGTGTGTCTAAGGCGTTCACCGTGACCGGGTTGCCTCCAAACACGTCTCCGACGATTGTCTTGTTGAAGGCTTATGCGACACTCATCAATGCAGAGAACGTGATGCCAATCCTGAGCTGTCCATTCGACATGTGGTTGGGCCCATCTGTGACGCGCTGTGTGGTGTCGTGGTTGCAAAGATGGACCTCGCCATGGACGTCAGTAGTGATGTTGCACATCACTCAGCCTATTGCGCACAGTTTGAGTCGTAACACGACGTCCTGTGGCTGCACGAAAAGCATTAATCAACATGGTGGCGTTGCTGTCAGGGTTCTTCCGAGCCATTATCTGTAGCGCTCATCTACTGCAGTAGTAGCCCTTGGGCGGCCAGAGTGAGGCATGTCCTCGACAGTTCCTGTCTCTCTGTATCTCCTACATGTCCGAACAACATAGCTTTGGTTCACTCCAAGACACCTGGACACTTACCTTGTTGAGAGCCCTTCTTGGCACAAAGTAACAGTGTAGACGCGATTGAACTGTGGTACTGACCGTCTAGACATGGCTGAACTACAGACAACACGAGCCGTGTGCTCCCTTCTTGGTGGAATGACTGGAACTGATCGGCTGTCGGACCCCCTCTGTCTAATAGGTGCTGCTCATGCAAGGTTGTTTACATCTTTGGGAGGGTTTAGTGACATCTCTGAACTGTTAAAGTTTCTGTGTCTGTGATACAATGCCCACAGTCAACGTCTATCTTCAGGATATTTGGAACCGGTGTTATGTAAACCATTTTTGATGTGTGTATTAGAATGTTCACATAAATACTGCGGAACAGTATAATTACAAACGAATAACCACCTCTCTTTTAATATAGTATTGAATCAATCATAAAAACAGTAGTACTTGTCAGAGACAATCTTTAGCTAATGTTGAAATCTGCTATCAGTTGTTTGTGTCTTCTCTTTGACAGCATCCGCACTGTCGCAACGAATATATGTGGTTTAAGCAAGCTCCCTAACTGATTTCCATTTTTTTTCATTTATACAAATAGAAAAAGCAACAGTAAGATTTTTCCGCTGAGTTCATTGTGCTATTTCATTACCTGTGAATTCTTCAGGACTTAATGACCTAAATTTTCTTTCGTTTTTTACTCCAGTGCTTCGCTTTGGAAGGTTAAATGTGGTGTGGTTTCATATCGTTTACCAAATAGTCTACGTTCAAGAGCTCTCTACACCCATTGCGTGCAAGTGTTTGTTAAAGTACCCGTTGTTAGTCATTAGTACTTCCATGAATTTAATCTGTCTCCTGTTCAAGCCTAGGATTGCAGAACTTCTATTGAACATGACTTCGGCATTATTAGCTTGTCATGTTTCGGTTTCGGGGTATTAGTCCAATATTCTGCGTATTCGGCTTGGTGAAGTTACGTAAGCTTCATTTTACCTTCGTCTTAGTGAATATTAAGACAGCGGTCTAACAAATATAGCCGTCGCTCCTCTCTTGGTCAGCATATTATCTTGTCGTGACCAGTATTTACTGACCAAGGACCCACGGCTAGTTTACCCTGTTGGTTTCCCCTAGTCTCACAAGGGATTCATGACATTATGCAACGATTGATCTCATTGAATGGCCTGACGGAGATTTCAGAGCTTCTTGGCTGTCAGCACTAATGTAGAAGCCATTACCCTCGTACGTGGTCATCATCGCACACCCTTCCCTAGAGAGATTGTCTGGGTTGTGTACCGCATAATCCGGGCCCAGCATCTTCGTCCACTATACACCTGTCAGTAAACTAGACCATATCGTGGTACATTCTTCCACTGCTCTCTAATTCCAGTTGTTACCTTGAAAGGTTTATTGTAGAAGCTGTATATAGTCGTATAGTCAGCCAGCATTCCCCGACCTATCCTATATTTAGTACATTAATTACATTGGTATGATTCTGGATAGCCAAAAGGTTTCTTCCGTACGCCTCTGCCGCTGCCTGAAGTCTAACCCAGAGATGTAATTGAGACATGTGCAGCATGGTGTCCATACCAGCAGTTTTTGTGTGCTGCTACTTTCGCCTGTTAAAGCAACCTAGACCAATCTAAGCTCCTTCCCAAGTTCTTTGTGCTATGTTACATGGCACACAGGTACTAAAGGTGACGAAAAGGTTGACGTAGCAGCATTGGCAGTCTGTCGCGATATTCAGATAGTTCGGTGTGTTGCCCCTCTGTTGCGGGGACTACACACCGAACTCGCTGTGGAGGTACAGAGTCATACGTCATACGTAGATGGGAAGAAGAGAGGCTACAAGTGACGGACAATAAACTGCACACAGTTAAGTCAGCAACGCGGCCGTGGCGTGCCTCCTTCCACGTAGACGGGGTGAAGTCCTCAATCTTCTTCGCTTGGGACACGCTACCGCGCTTGATTTCTTGCTCTGGCGAGAGGACCCTCCGAAGTGCGCTGATTGTGGCCTACAGAACACGGTTCGTCCCACATTATTAGAGTGTGTTTTCTATTCAGAGAAGAGGTCTAAGCTCATTTGCCGAAAGGTGCCCTATTTATTTTAACTGACAAACGAATGCGTTTCTACTTTTAAGGTTTTGTGAACTGTACGGATTGTTCCTTAAATTTTAGCGAGACGTCCTTAACGTGTAATCACAGCGGCTGGCAGATTCATGTTCTTTGTAAGTGAGCAGCCAGTCACATTTTCCTACGTAATTATTTTAACTTGCTCCTTATCTTGCTTCTGTCTTGACTGCCAGTTTTAGAACATCTGCCCACTTTTACGCTGTCTTCATGGATGTGAGCTAGTGTGAATGAGTGGATGCATGTGATTGAGGTTGGGAGAGAGTGCACGTATTTGCATACACTGATTGACAAAATCACGGGATAGCGATATGTACGTATAAAAATAGTATTGGTATCGCTCACACAAGGTGTAAGAGAGTAGTGCATTGGGGGTTTCAAAAGAAAAGGTTTCCGACGTGATTATGGCTGTTCGACAGGAACTAGCAGACTTTCACCGCGGAATAGAGGTTGGAGCTAGATGCATGGGACATTCCATCTGGAAATCCTTAGGGAAAACACTATAACACTATTCCAAGATCCACAGTGTCAAGGGTGTGCCGAGAACACCAAGTTTTAGGCATTATCTCTCATCACGAACACGCAGTGTCCGACGGTCTTCACTTAACGACCTAGAGCAGTGGCGTCCGCGTAGAGTTGTCAGTACTAACAGACAAGCAATTATGAGTGAAATAATTGCAGAAATCAATGAGGGACGTACGTTGCAACTAGGCGTTAATATAGTGCGGCTAAATCTGGCGTTAATGGGCTATGGAAGCAGACGACTGAAGCGATCTCCTTTACTAATAGCACATCACCTGCAGCGCCTATCCTGGATTCGTGACCATATCGACTGGGCCCTTGACGACTGAATTCCCGATTTCAGATGATAAGAGCAGACTTTAAGAAGCCATTGACCCTAGTTATCGAAAGACACTGTGCAAATTGGTGGTGGCTACTTAATAGTGCAGGCAGTGTTTACAGTATAAAACGGGCTGCGTTCTCGGGTCCAGCCGAACCGAATGCTGACTACTATGCTCGGCTGCTTAGTGACCATTTGCTACCATTCATGGGCTTAGTGTTTCTAAACAACGACGTCATATCAACAGGGCACAATTCTTTCCGATTGGTTCGAAGAACATTGTGGATAGTTCGAGCGAATGATTTAGCTACCCAGATCGCCCGACATGAATTCCATCGATAATTTATGGGGCGGAATCGAGAGGTCAGTTTGTGCACAAAATCCTGCACTGGCAACACTTTCGCACTTATGGATGACTGAAGAGGCAGCGGGGCTGAATATTTCTGCAGGAGACTTGCATCGATTTGTTGAGTTAATGCCAGGTCATGATGCTGCACTACGTCGGACAAAAGAACGTCCGACATGATGTTAGGAGGTATCTCATGAGTTTTGTCACCTCATTGTAAGAGTTGCTCTTCCTAGTGTTATTATTTTTAACCATAATATTTCCTATTAACATTTGTCAGGGCACAGATAAACTAGCCATTGAACGCCTTGAAACTACAAATATCAAAACGCTCCTTATCAAACATCTTTTCTACCTTATTCCACCACATAATCTCCCAAAAAAATTAAAATAGGTCTTACTAGAGAGGTGTATATCCAGTGCATACTCCTGGGGTTTAGACCCCAGCCTTTAAGTGCACGTGCAAGTACCCTTAGGCTTGAAACATATATTCCCTATGTGAGGGATCCATGATAGTTTGGCATCCAGAATAACCCATAGGTACTTCATTACCTTCTCTATTGGCAGAGTTTCCTGGAGTAGCTTAAGATTCCAGTGCGTGTCCTGGATATGTTTCCTTGTGAACTGTACTGTAAAAAAAATTTTACCGTGGTTTGGTGCCATCTGCTTGCGTAGGCCGCATTTCTACAGTACAGTCATCATTTCAGCCTCTTGGAATTTACAACTACGACGCTGAAGAGATACATGTCCATGTACAGTGCATGAAAATACATTGGACAAGAAAATGTGTAAGAGTATGTCAAAAACAATGCAGAATAGGAAAAAAAAATGTATTTAAAAATTTTCAAGTAATTTAAAATGTTCCTGAGATTTTGTTACTTACTTTTTGGGCGTGATAAGACTTCTGTAAACGAAGTCATCATCGGAAGAAATGGCTCTGAGCACTATGGGACTCAACTGCTGTGGTCATAAGTCCCCTAGAACTTAGAACTACTTAAACCTAACTAACCTAAATACATCACACACATCCATGCCCGGGGCAGGATTCGAACCTGCGACCGTAGCGGTCATGCGGTTCCAGACTGTAGCGCCTTTAACCGCTCGGCCACTCCGGCCGGCATCATCGGAAGGTATTAAACTTGGTTATATAATGCAGGTATCGCAACATGAAAACTATACCATATTTACAAAGAGACTGTCAGAAATAAAACAAAGGTATGTGACATACACTGAATAACCGTTCCTCCCCCTCCCCCCACGTCCCTCCACCTTCTAACATTCTCCTTGATCATCTAGCCCCACCCCTATCCTCGCATCTGCATATTCATTTACATTACTCTCTTCTCCTATATCTCCGTACTGTTTTCCCCCTCCTTTTCCCCTCGTTGTCCCATTCGATCCTAATACCTAATCCTCACTATTATAGGCATAGTTATTCATTTTTATATTTTTATACTACTTCATCTCCTCACTGTCCTCCCCCCACCCCTTATATTTGCATCTGTATCTTGTTATTCTCTTTTCCACCATGTACTTCGTGCGCCACTGCCTTGTCTCCATTTTCATTCTATTACCGCGCCTTCCCCATTTCTTTGCTCCTACTTCTAACATTTTGTCTAGTATAAGTACGTACACAATTTCTTTGCATTATATAGTTATATCATAGTACAGAATATATAGCATACATTCTTAAGGCTGTTCATCGATGATCACATATTAGCCATAGGTCCACTTCATAACACACTTCAACAGATAGTTACGTAATGTTGCGTTATAACTGACCTATGATGCACAAGGGCATGATTGTATTTCATACTCCAATAAGATGAGACGAATAACAGTCTCCTCCTACCATTGTTCAATTTTCTGGCAGAAGTGCATGTATCTGTAACATATATTTACAACTTAGAACGACCATTCACAGATGTATCAGACTCTCACAGCTTGTACGACTCTGGTTTACTGCATTAATCACTTCTCTCGAGTCATCCATATAGTACGCCACATAGAGAGAGCCAATGATGTTCATCTTCCATCACATTAGTAATTTCGGCAGTGTGACTTGAAATAATGGTGCCTGCACTAGTAAAGACTGTTTTAGGTGACCATTTTATGGCTCAGTGATTCCTTTGTAATGTAATAAAATAAAATATGAGCCATGACTTATACAAAAAAGAAACACACTTTAATGCAATGGCTCAGCATAAAAGAGAAGTAACTAATGTAGGAATATTATTAACAGTGTAATACGTTGCTTAATTTAGGCCGACGTGTATAAGCACTCAGTAAACTAGCTCAGTTCTCAGGATAGTTACGTAATCGTCGATACATCGTGGTTTCCTCTCGATTCCCCAATATAAGATAACAAAAGTAGCATCTGCAAATGAAATCCTATAATCGAACTGGAATCCTGTGACCAGGCCTTTTCTGCCTGGGATGTTATCTCGTTATATAAAGAAAATCTGTAAACAAAATTGTAAAATTATTAGTAGCTGCGTCCGGTCTCGTGGGATCTGCAATAAAGTTAATTGTCCTAACCGACGGCACGTTTGGTAGATCGTAGATGAGCTAAAAGAAAAATGTTAAACATTTTTCTAAGATGGCACCTTACAGTGAAAATTCTTTGTTAAGGCCCATATCTACTTAAGACAATAAAGGTATCAGATTTACAATAGATTGACCACATACACAAATTATTTTGACAAAATAACCATTATATTTTTCGGGTTTTAAGTACAACTTATATTATCAACTGGTAAAGCAAGATGAGCTTTACACAAGAACGTCCTCTTAGGTCCGAATCCAAGCAGATAAGATAAGCGAATGACAAAGGAAAGATATTTCATGCATAGAAGCGCAAAACTCCATGAAATAACATGTCCATTGTAGTTCTATCTGTTCCTCTTTGGCGTACTTGTCGATTATTTATAAAATTTGTCGTAATATTTAGTTTACATTTTTTTAAACCCAAGTCCGCCCAGGAGAAACAGTACAATGGCCCCCTGGTATGGCTGGGACAAAAGGATGAATTTGGACCAGACATAACACAGTACTGTTCAGTTCTTCCACATGATTGTACATCATGTTTATTCCGTTAGTTTCCAAAATTAGTTTGCGTATATTATTATTTAAAATGCATGTTTTCACAAAGGGTAAGGGAGAGCAAGTATAATCTCCTTATTTGTGTGACGGAAGTTTCAGTCCGGAAAAATGTTGACTAATCTCACCGGAAAACAACTTATGTTAACCCCCCCATTCGGGGTCACGGGCATGGGAAAACCGGGAGTCAAAAACCAGCCCAGGGTCTTCGGACTATTACCACATTTATCCAGTGGCTCAAAAAAAAATCGCAGTCTGAATATTGTTATTGCTTCAGGACATATTAATTGAATGTTCCCCAAGCGAATTTGTTAGGAGAAAAGATACAGTCAAAGAAAATATAGTGACGGTAGTTACTTATTGATATATATTACATAAATTTCTCATATGTTATATTCGGAGCATACTTTTAACTTTTTCGTGGCAAACACACTTTGACTCCTTGCTACCACAACACACACACTCATCACACGCAATCCACGTCGTCGATAGTCGATTGTCCGCAGTTGCGGTGCCGGTGTAACGAAGATGGTGGCGCGGCGATGCTGCACGTAACGCAGCTGCCTGGCGCCCCCCAGCATATGCGGACAGGCGATTGTTGAGCGGCGGCCCCTTGTTTCACCTCTGCTTGCGAGCCGTCTCCGCATCGTGTTCGTTGAATGCGCGTGAACATGAAATAACCCATACTAGCATTAGTCTCAACTAATTTCGTAACAGATGTTACCGGATAGGGGAAAAGAGAGTTATTAGAAGTTCATTCATTCAATATTGACTCACGAGTGTTTGTTTCAATGTTCTGTAACGTATTCAAGTGTCCGAGTAACTTTTAGTCCAGTTTTCGGGACACGATGTGTTTTCTGTCAAATTCCTTAGAAAATTATACGGTTTGTTACTCCATGTTTAGCTAAGTTTGGCACTCTTAGAATGTCCTGTGGATTTTTGTAGTCACTTTACATAAACTCCAACTCTGTACCGTCGTCCGCAACACGCACGTACACAGTTGTATAACACACTCTTACGTTTTCTACCTTGTCACTATGGTTGGTGTCCAAAGGTAGATTCACTTTGGTTCACACTCACTACCGAGTTCCCCGTGTAAAACATTTAGCTTCACACGATATTACCATTCATATTATTTCGTGAAGTCATCTTTGCTGCCCAGCTATAGTCTTCACACATTAACTATTTAAAACTACTTTTTTATATCAGAACAAAATAAATTACTATGTCAGTCGTCAAACTCCAATTGTAGAGTCTTTTTCTCCTCAAATTGTTAACTGATAAACAAAATGCATATTGACACAGTCTTGATGCGGTTTCTAGTATTTGTTTCTTTTCTTACATAGCACACGCTGATGCTTCTACAACTGACATGCCATTGTTTCACTTATACTGTCTACTGAAACATTATTTATCCTGTTAAGATTGGCATTACATTTTCAGTTTGACAAGTCATGACATTAACATTTTGTCCACATTAGGATTTGATGTTATTTATAAGATTTTGTCATCAACTATACTCAACCTTTCGTGCCGAAAGTAGACCTTGGCCCATCTGGACTACCGATCCTCAGGCAGTTACATGTGTGTTATGAGCCATGCATCACAGATACACACCCTTAACTATTGTAAATTTTAAGTGAGGAATCGTTTGCCCTAAGACCAGGTCTCAACTTCATGGATACAATCCATGTTTCCGCACGCTTCATTTCCTGCTAGACCTCAACCTTAAACTTGGTGTCATCAAGTTACTTTCTCTACATGAGACGCTCTCTTTAGTTCTCAATAGTGCCCCTCGGACGCATGCAATTACATGGCTGAAGGCCACTACTGGAAGAAACAAACTATCATGTGGTCTCAATAGTGTTCTTAAGTAATCATAATATGCTTGTGTATATTCACACACCGGGAAATCAATTATTAGTCACTATTTCACATTACTATTTCCCATGTACTCTGGCAAGTTCCTGATCACGTAATATTAAATCACATTTTGTTTACTACAATTGGGTAGTCACAAAAAATGCACAAGAAATTCTTATATTAGTATATACACACAAAAATGAGAACATTCTTTTAATTCTACCATCAATGCAAGTTATTCATTGTTGCTTCTTTTTGTTTATAAATCAAGTTCATCCTTCAGACTGAAGGTCTTATTACCACCATATCTTATTTTAAAACTATAAAAATATCAGTGATATTGACAGCTTCACGTTTACTCGAATATGAAGCATGACAAAACGTCCAATGCGGATATACCTGCAAATCATATACACTCCTGGAAATGGAAAAAAGAACACATTGACACCGGTGTGTCAGACCCACCATACTTGCTCCGGACACTGCGAGAGGGCTGTACAAGCAATGATCACACGCACGGCACAGCGGACACACCAGAAACCGCGGTGTTGGCCGTCGAATGGCGCTAGCTGCGCAGCATTTGTGCACCGCCGCCGTCAGTGTCAGCCAGTTTGCCGTGGCATACGGAGCTCCATCGCAGTCTTTAAGACTGGTAGCATGCTGCGACAGCGTGGACGTGAACCGTATGTGCAGCTGACGGACTTTGAGCGAGGGCGTATAGTGGGCATGCGGGAGGCCGGGTGGACGTACCGCCGAATTGCTCAACACGTGGGGCGTGAGGTCTCCACAGTACATTGATGTTGTCGCCAGTGGTCGGCGGAAGGTGCACGTGCACGTCGACCTGGGACCGGACCGCAGCGACGCACGGATGCACGCCAAGACCGTAGGATCCTACGCAGTGCCGTAGGGGACCGCACCGCCACTTCCCAGCAAATTAGGGACACTGTTGCTCCTGGGGTATCGGCGAGGACCATTCGCAACCGTCTCCATGAAGCTGGGCTACGGTCCCGCACACCGTTAGGCCGTCTTCCGCTCACGCCCCAACATCGTGCAGCCCGCCTCCAGTGGTGTCGCGACAGGCGTGAATGGAGGGACGAATGGAGACGTGTCGTCTTCAGCGATGAGAGTCGCTTCTGCCTTGGTGCCAATGATGGTCGTATGCGTGTTTGGCGCCGTGCAGGTGAGCGCCACAATCAGGACTGCATACAACCGAGGCACACAGGCCCAACACCCGGCATCATGGTGTGGGGAGCGATCTCCTACACTGGCCGTACACCACTGGTGATCGTCGAGGGGACACTGAATAGTGCACGGAACATCCAAACCGTCATCGAACCCATCGTTCTACCATTCCTAGACCGGCAAGGGAACTTGCTGTTCCAACAGGATAATGCACGTCCGCATGTATCCCGTGCAACCCAACGTGCTCTAGAAGGTGTGAGTCAACTACCCTGGCCAGCAAGATCTCCGGATCTGTCCCCCATTGAGCATGTTTGGGACTGGATGAAGCGTCGTCTCACGCGGTCTGCACGTCCAGCACGAACGCTGGTCCAACTGAGGCGCCAGGTGGAAATGGCATGGCAAGCCGTTCCACAGGACTACATCCAGCATCTCTACGATCGTCTCCATGGGAGAATAGCAGCCTGCATTGCTGCGAAAGGTGGATATACACTGTACTAGTGCCGACATTGTGCATGCTCTGTTGCCTGTGTCTATGTGCCTGTGGTTCTGTCAGTGTGATCATGTGATGTATCTGACCCCAGGAATGTGTCAATAAAGTTTCCCCTTCCTGGGACAATGAATTCACGGTGTTCTTATTTCAGTTTCCAGGAGTGTACGTAGCCTTGAATTATTCCGGAGGTCTCCGAAAATGTGCCAGCGCAATCACTCAATAATTTAGAGAGCTCATGCTGCTGCTCGTCGGTTAAATATCCTGTCTCCTTAACCTTGGATTGAATCTCCTGTCGGACCTGAACGACTTCTTCGTCATATTGCTCATTTGTTTCAGGATACGCCTTTAGTGGTACATTATCCTGAATATTAAGTATAAAGGGTTCTACTTCTATCTTCTAGAACCACCGACAATACATATTGTGCCTTGCCATTGTTTTAATCAATGGTAATTGCAAATCCTTGGTAGGCGTTCGCAGGAAGCACAAGCCCTGAGGGACATCGATTGTAGCACTCCTTTCCCTCAGGATGTCCCATCCCAGAATGGAAGTTGAAGTTAAATTTTTAACAATGAGGAACGTGCATAATATCGCATCATTTCCTATTTCTATTCCTGCCTGCACCTGGGCCTTGACACTTTGTGCCTTTCCCTTTAGCGCCCCCGTAATTTTACAATTTTGAACCGGCAACGTAGGCAGTATTTTACTGTCATTAATAACGTTAAAGAAATCCTCAGACATGACTGACAGTGTCGCTCCTATGTCATTCAAAACCTTAGAAAGAACACCGTTTACTTTCACGTGTACTGCAGCCTGCGCAATCTGTATGCTTTTCAGAACATTACGCGGTTCGGTGATTAATTCCTCCCGCAAATCCTGGCTGTCATTATAGCGCAGCATAGCAATCCGATTAGTATTATTATTTTCGAGTCTGTCTTCGCTTCTATTCCTGGTGATCGAGTACTGAAGGCTTACATCGACCCCCCTGCAGTTTGTTGACTGGTTCTCTTCGGACTCACTTCTACTATTTGCACATTGTGCTGTATATTCGCACTATTTAGTGAGGTACTTGGTTTATTAACCCATGTTGGGGTCACAGTATTCCCCGGCATGGGAACAGCCTCGACACTATTAATCGGGACTCCCTGCTCCGGTCTAGTTGACTGCGCCGACAAGTTAGCAGTCACATTCTGACGCCACTGGCCACCTTGTTTCATATTTTTAGGTTGATAATTACTTCAGTAATTCTCATCGTTTCTCCTTTTTCGATTCATCGTATCATTTCTATCCTTCATGGGCGAGCAGTTACCGCTCGACATACCACTTCCTCTATTCCCATTACCTCCTTTCTGCCTATTCGCTGTCTCATAACTACTGCCGCCACATTCATGTCCCCAATTATTATTTCGGTTCTAATTTCCATAACCGTTATTTCTAGGCTTATGGTTATTATTTATCCCCTCACCATTATTTTTTTGCTGTCGTGCATCCTCCTGTATCAAATCTAGAGAATCCACTACCGACATGAATGTGTCTAAATCGTTATCAGGTACGTGTACCAATTCTCTCCTTATTGAGATCGGCAACTTAGATTTCAGTATCCTAAGCACGTCGCGTGTAGCGATCGGCTCGGACCAGTACCTTGTTTTGTTAATACACTTTTCAAAGTATTTTCTAAGTGTTCCTTGTTTGAAATTGTACATCTCTGGATTGTATACCTGTTTCCGCAATCTCTCTTGTATACTAGCCGACCAAAATTTGGCCAAAAATTGTTGCTCGAACTCACAAAAAGAATGACAGTTTTCTGCAACTTCAGATGCCCATAATGCGGCATCTCCGGTAATATATATGGTAACAGACTGTATCTTTTGCCTTTCCTGCCACGATGCAGGTAACACATTCTTAAAACTTTTCTATAAATATTACTGGATGACAGGACTTTTTCTCATCGGAAAATACCTGAAATTGACTATGTTTCAGTAATGACCCTTCCTGTTACAGTGTGGTCAGACTGAGTGCTTCATTGCGAATAATTACCGGTTTTTTTAGCAGTATACGCTGCATATGGACTTACAGTTACACTGTTTGCTACATCTACATCTACATCTACTCCGCGAGCCACCTTACGGTGTGTGGCGGAGGGTACTTATTGTACCACTATCTAATCCCCCCTTCCCTGTTCCATTCACGAATTGTGCGTGGGAAGAACGACTGCTTGTAAGTCTCCGTATTTGCTCTAATTTCTCGGATCTTTTCGTTGTGATCATTACGCGAGATATATGTGGGCGGTAGTAATATGTTGCGCATCTCTTCCCGGAATGTGCTCTCTCGTAATTTCGATAATAAACCTCTCCGTATTGCGTAACGCCTTTCTTGAAGTGTCCGCCACTGGAGCTTGTTCAGCATCTCCGTAACGCTCTCGCGCTGACTAAATGTCCCCATGACGAATCGCGCTGCTTTTCGCTGGATCATGTCTATCTCTTCTATTAATCCAACCTGGTAAGGGTCCCATACTGATGAGCAATACTCAAGAATCGGACGAACAAGCGTTTTGTAAGCTACTTCTTTCGTCGATGAGTCACATTTTCTTAGAATTCTTCCTATGAATCTCAACCTGGCGCCTGCTTTTCCCACTATTTGTTTTATGTGATCATTCCACTTCAGATCGCTCCGGATAGTAGCTCCTAAGTATTTTACGGTCGTTACCGCTTCCAATGACTTACCACCTATGGCATAATCGTACTGGAATGGATTTCTGCCCCTATGTATGCGCATTATATTACATTTGGGTTTCCGCACGCGCCTCGATTTGAAACATAATTTTCGCCCTGCTGTGCATTACATGAACGACTGCAACAGGGACTAGGTGCGGCACAGCTCATGATTCTATTATCATAGTCATTCACTGGCTTTTCTGTAATCTCGGTTCTTACGGGTTCGTGGTTCATGGAGGTACCTTGCTGACTTGTGTTCAACATGGTCAAGCATTATAAGCTTCACTTCAGCTTCTAATTTTCGCTCAATAGTTAAAGAGATTTCCTCGATGCCTTTGGTTAATTGCTTAACTTTGGTATCGAGGGATTCCTGCACCTCTTTGACCTCTGATACCTCTCCGCCCAAAGTATTTACTTTATCGGGTAATTCCTGTAAATTTTTCTTCACTTCCGGTACCTCAGATTCAACCTTTTCTATATCACTGTTAACGTGTTCTAATATCCGTTGATCCCTATCGTCAAGAGCACGCTTCAGTTTTTGTATCAACGCTTGTTCGCGTTTGACTAACCGCTTGTCCACTGTGGCGATTAGGCTAGTCTCAACGTTTTCGAAAAACTCGTTCTGGCGTTGGATGTTCTCCTCGCGCTCTCTTTTCCTCTGCTGTTCCATTAATTCTAATTTCCGGAATAGCTGTGCAAGCATATCGCTTGGATTTGCGAAGTCGACCTACGCGCAGACATTTTCGTCTACTTTCTCGCAATTGATTTCTCTCGCAGTCTCGACATTCTCTTGTCCGCCCAGCGATTGTATAATCGGTTGAGAAACGTAAATCTGCGATACTACACTATTATGTGGGATCGTAGCTTCTTCATTTTCTTTGGCTCCTGACCCTCCTGCCAATGGTCCTGGAATATTCTCTAATTGGTCATCACTTTCATAATTCTCAACCTCTACACGGTTACGTCTAGTATTTGGCCTAACCATGTTGCTAGCTGATACTAATCAGTTCACACACAAAATTCAGACTATAACTACCCAATACTGCCTACACTAATAGTGACAATTGAAAAACTAGAAGAAAGCTATGTGTACAGATTGTTTTAATTGCATGCGCCCAGGTGCTACTGACTAGTTTTAATTAGAAACCTGGTCGCGTGCATTCGGTTCCTTACCCTACGGTCTATGTCAGATGTAAGAAACAGCGTTGGTCTGCGATCACTCGTTCAGTTTCCTATCAGCTTGCCGTAGTTCCCATGCGTATGGTACATGAAACGGAAACGTTTTATGCATTAATTACAAATCACTATTTCTGGTATACATACAGGTAATCAATTACAACAATGGAGATAGGTCGTAGGATACCAGTTTCGATTTCGGCCCCACTAGTAAGTTTTCTGTGAATTCAGTTATTGGTGATTACGCACCGAGCTTTTAAACACAAAAAAAACATACTGATAAGAATTCTTTAAGTATTAAATCATAGATGCTGCTGAACACTTCCTACCGGCGCCAAGTGTAATGTAATAAAATAAAATATGAGCCGTGACTTACACAAAAAAGAAACACACATTAATGCAATGGCCCAGCATAAAAGAGAATAACGAATGTAGGAATATTATTAACAGTGTAGTACGTTGTTTAATTTAGCCTGATGTGTATAAGCACTCAGTAAACTACTTCAGTTCTCAGGGTAGTTTCGTAATCGTCGATACATCGTGGTTTCCTCTCGATTCCCCAATATAAGATAACAAGAGTAGCATCTACAAATGAAATCCTATAATCGAACTGGAATCCTGTGACCAGGCCTTTTCTGCCTGGGATGTATAAAGAAAATCTGTAAATAAAATTGTAAAATTATTAGTTGCTGTGTCCGGTCTCGTGGGATCTGAAATAATGTTAATTCTCCTAACCGACGTAGATGAGCTAAAAGAAAAATGTTAAACATTTTTCAAAGATGGCGCCTAACAATGAAAATTTATTTGTTAATGCCCATATCTACTTAAGACAATATAGGTATCAGAATTACAATAGATTGACCACATACACAAATTATTTTGACAAAATAACCATTATAATTTTCGGGTTTTAAGTACAACTTATATTATCAACTGGTACAGCAAGATGAGCTTTACACAAGAACGTCCTCTTAGGTCCGAATCCAAGCAGATAAGATAAGCGAATGACAAAGGAAAGATATTTCATGCACAGAAGCGCAAAACTCCATGAAATAACATGTCCATTGTAGTTCTATCTCTCCCTCTTTGGCGTACTTGTCGATTATTTATAAAATTTGTCGTAATATTTAGTTTACATTTTTTTAACCCAAATCCACCCAGGAGAAACAGTACCCGTATATGTTACACATATTTCTTTTTGTTTCTGGCAGACATTTTATGAATATGTCCTCGTTTATTACGCAGTTACAATTGTATGACATAACACGTTTAACACATTTCGATGACGACTTCATTTATAGGTGCCTCATAGCACTCAACATGTAATTAACAAATTTCAAGAGCTTTCTAAATTTTTTAATTAAAAATATTCGGTTTTACATTGCACTGACATAACATTAGAAATTTCCTGGTCCACGGTATAGTGCAGTCTGCTTGTACACGGAGCAGCCAGAACATAATGATCACCTACCTAACAGCCGGTATGTCACCTTTGGCAAGGATAATAGCGGCGACGCGTCGTGTTATGAAAGAAATGGGGCTCGGTAGGTTCTGGAGGAAGTTGGCACCACATCTGTACACAAGTAACGTCGTTCCCACGAATTCCGGGGAGGGGGGATATGATCTCTGGCGCCACGTTCAATTACATCCCAGATGTGTTCGATCTGTCTCAGATGTGGCGAGTTGGGGGAACCAGCACATCAACTGGAACTCGCCACTGTTTTCCTCGAACCCCTGAATCGCATTCCTGGCCATATTACATGGCGCATTATCTTGTTCAAATTTCCTACTACCGTCGAGTAACATGATCGTCATGAGGATGTGTACCGGTCTGCAACCAGTGTATGACACTCCTTGGCCGTCATGGTTTCTTACACGATCTCCACTGTACCGATTAATGCCCCCGTGGATTTTGCCCAGTTTATTGCCTGTTCTGTTTTACCAGTCTGCCCAGCCTATCATGTCCGACGTCTGTAATGAGAGGTCGCCGCCCAATCCAATAACGTCTGGACGTGGTTTCACCTTGGTTTCGCCACGTGTCGAAGACACTCACCATAGCACTCCTCGAAAGTTCGACAAGTGATATGGTTTCCGAAATGCTCGTGCGGAGCCTCCGGGCCATCAAAATCTGCCCTCGCTCATACTCAGATCGCGCGCCTTACCCATTGTACACACAAACAGCATGCTGTAAGTAGGCTGTTTAGGTTTTTATATTGGTAACGCCACGTAGCGCTCTGTATGAAAATCAATGGCTGTGCTGTGTGCAGTCTGTGGCTGGGTGGCATTGTTGTAATAATCGCTGTTCTAGTGTTGGGCTGTTGGCTGTCAACAGCGCGTAGCGTTGCGCAGTTGGAGGTGAGCCGCCAGCAGTGGTGGATCTGGGAAGAGAAATGGCGAAATTTTGAGAGCGGATGATCTGGACGTGTGTCCATCAGAAACAGTACATTTGTAAGAATGCATGTCATGAACTGCTATATATATATATATATATATATATATATATATATATATATATATATATATATATATATATATATATTATGACTTTTGACACTATTAAGGTAAATACATTGTTTGTTCTCTATCAAAATCTTTCATTTGCTAACTATGCCTATCGGTAGTTAGTGCCTCCAGTAGTTAGAATCTTTTATTTAGGTGGCAGTAGTGGCGCTCGTGTATTGCAGTAGTTCGAGTAACGAAGATTTTTGTGAGGTAAGTGATTTGTGAAAGCTATAGGTTAATGTTAGTCAGGGCCATACTTTTGTAGGGATTATTGAAAGTGAGATTGCGTTGCGCTAAAAATATTGTGTGTCAGTTTAAGCACAGTTATGTATAATTTTTCTAAGGGGACGTTTCATATGTCGACCCTGAGGATACCTCACTGGAATCTTCAGATTTTTTCTTGTGGTTTGTGTAATTAGTGTAGCTATTGTTTATTGCTCGCGCGTAATTATAGAGAGAATTTCCTTTGTAGTTGTAGTTTTTCATTGTTGTACAGTAAAACATTTGTGGCATGCATGTAGATTTTGCACCAAGTATTTCGCAGCTGCGCTTGCAGTTAACTAGATATTATTTTCAGTGCTATGTTAATGTGTTTTCTTATTTTCCTCTTCAAATTGTGCTTTTCTGTGTTGTCGTGTGAAATATTGTGACAATAATGGCGTGTGAAAAACGTAATACTAGGCTCCAAAGTAAGGTGAGAAATGACAGTGAAGACGAAAGCAGTGTGTTAGCGGCACCGTGTAATAAATTAACTAATGTTCAAACTAGTAATTTGTTAATTGTGCATAGGGAAATGGAGCGGGCTACAAATAATGGTAGGGACAGTGAAACAATTAGTGAACAGGGAAGCATTATCGATCCATCGGTAGGCAACAGTTCGCCTCAGGAATCCGAAATGGCAGGACACAATCTTGCAAATATTGTAGATTCAGGTTTTGCGTCTTCACCGTTTTCTCAAATAAATCAAGACACATTTTCTGCTCGTCAAAATGTGAATTTTGCCGGTGCAAATGCACTGCCAAAAAGCATAGAGGAACAGATTCCAGACACTAATACATTATTATTGCAATTAATGCAACAAATGACACAAAATCAGAGACAAACAAAGCAACAGTTAGAAACAATGGAACAAAATCTTCAAAAGTTAGACACAATGGAACAAAATCTTCAAACGTTAGACACAATGGAACAACACCAGAGACAAACACAGCAACAGTCAGACGCAATGGAACAAAATCTTCAAAAGTTAGACACCACACTTGAACAAACACCTGGACATTTAACTACTGAGTTACATAAAATGGAATCGAAATGTCAAAAAGTTTGTAATGACGTAAAAACACAAATTTGTGAGCATTTACAACCTACTTTTTTCGCGTCATGAAAACGCATTACAGAATCACGAAGCCGCCATAAAGGAACTGCAAACTACTGTTCATGAAAATCACGACACTTTGCAAGCTAAAATTGACTCAGTTGCATCTACCGATTCGGTTACGCTACTTGCAAAAACTCAGGAAAACTTAAAGGACACAGTAGATACGATTTCAACACAAATGGACACTCTGAAACTTGGTTCAGGAAAACACACTGAAGAAATCAGTTCACTATCGGAGAATGTAGCCGAACTTTCGGATCAGTTCACTAACTTATCTACCAAGGTGGATGATGATCTGAGTGACACAAGACCTGTAGCCTTCACTGCCACAGAAGAGTATGAACAAATTAAGAAATTCAAACAAAATCAGAATCAAATTAATACGCAACACAAAAGAGAAATCCGAGAAGTAAAGAAAGTTTTGTTTGAAAAATACCGCAGTAAAACAAACCCTGTCCTTTGCTCGTGTTATCTCACTATGTGTTTGTGTACCCTTGGGTATTTGCGTTCTTCCTGTCTTTATGTGTTTCTCTGATGAGAGTTACGTTGTAGAATTTTTCTGATAATGTTTACTTTGTAAAGATAATTAGACATTATTTATTCTGTTTTGTTTTAATGCTCATGTGTGAAGTTGGTGTTTCAAAAGTTATTCTGATCTTTTATATATTTACTTATGTCATAATTCCCGTAACACTGATGTATATGTCTATTTCTATTCTTTTGTAAAGCCTGTATTATTACAAATGTTATCTGTACTATTATGTTCTTTAATGATGTATTTTGTACCTTTGTAATTGCATTCTTATGCTGTAAATCTATAATTGTATAGACACCAGTTTTTCAAATTAAGTTACATTTCACTGCACACATATCTGTTGGTCATAGTAATGCACAATATATGAGAAGTTGGGACTGTTAATGTTTGCACACGTGTTAATAATTCAGCAAGGGACTGGATAACAGCATTGCTTGTTCTAAGGACATTTCAAAAAAATTTTTTTGTGGGTGTACATGTGGTGGTTCATGGACTTGCTATATTATCCCCAAGACCCTTCAGTGGTGTTGGGGCACCTACACAGTCGCAACAGATGGCTGCTGGCCGTCTCTACAAGGACTACAGTGGGTCTGCACCTTTGATGGCCCACCAATACCATAATTTCTACAGGACTGCAGTGGGTCAGCACCTCTGGTGGCCCACCAATACAGTAGTCTCCACCAGGACTACAGTGGGTCTGCTCTGTGATAACCTACCTACCAATACAGTTCCCCACAGTCGTTTAATGGACAAAGTAAGAGAATATGGACTATCAGACCAATTGTGTGATTGGATTGAGGAGTTCCTAGATAACAGAACGCAGCATGTCATTCTCAATGGAGAGAAGTCTTCCGAAGTAAGTGATTTCAGGTGTGCCGCAGGGGAGTGTCATAGGACCGTTGCTATTCACAATATACGTAAATGACCTGGTGGATGACATCGGAAGCTCACTGAGGCCTTTTGCAGATGATGCTGTGGTGTATCGAGAGGTTGTAACAATGGAAAATTGTACTGAAATGCAGGAGGATCTGCAGCGAATTGACGCATGGTGCAGGGAATGGCAATTGAATCTCAATGTAGACAAGTGTAATGCGCTGCGAATACATAGAAAGATAGATCCCTTATCATTTAGCTACAAAATAGCAGGTCAACAACTGGAAGCAGTTAATTCCATAAATTATCTGGGAGTAGGCATTAGGAGTTATTTAAAATGGAATGATCATTTGAAGTTGATCGTCGGTAAAGCAGATGCCAGCCTGAGATTCATTGGAAGAATCCTAAGGAAATGCAATCCGAAAACAAAGGAAGTAGGTTACAGTACGCTTGTTCGTCCACTGCTTGAATACTGCTCAGCAGTGTGGGATCCGTTCCAGATAGGGTTGGTAGAAGAGATAGAGCAGATCCAACGGAGAGCAGCGCGCTTCGTTACAGGATCATTTAGTAATCGCGAAAGCGTTACGGAGATGATAAACTCCAGTGGAAGACTCGGCAGTAGAGACGCTCAGTAGCTCGGTACGGGCTTTTGTTGAAGTTTCGAGTACATACCTTCACCGAGGAGTCAAGCAGTACATTGCTCCCTCCTATGTATATCTCGCGAAGAGAACATGAGGATAAAATCAGAGAGATTAGAGCCCACACAGAAGCATACCGACAATCCTTCTTTCCGCGAACAATACGAGACTGGAATAGAAGGGAGAACCGATAGAGGTACTCAGGGTACCCTCCGCCACACACCGTCAGGTGGCTTGCGGAGTATGGATGTAGATGTAGATGTAGATGTAGAATATTCTTCAAAACTTCGACTGACTGTGCTGTGGGTTTGCTCTGTTGGGGCCAATTGGCTGTCTGCATGCCAAGAGTCAGCACTGTCTTTCTGTTGGAAGGACAACACTACTTCTGCATGGAAATCCACTACTTCCGTGTTCATTTTCTTTTACTGCTCAGACTTTGAGAAAAACACTGCAATTTTACTGTGATGAACGATCAGGACTGTCGTTATGGACTGTGAGAAAATTTTAGCATTTGACCAACATTGTATCAATGAGTGTTCATTTGATTTCTTTGTTATCGTAATTATGAAAATTTTTTAAAAATCTGTATTGGCCACTGCCCAAAACAATTTGTAAAATTTTTTGTGGGGAGCATGGGGGCTATGTAAGTAGGCTGTTTAGGTTTTTATATTGGTAACACCACGTAGCGCTTTGTATGAAAATCACTGGCTGTGCTGTGTGCAGTCTGTGGCTGGGTGGCACTGTTGTAATATTCGCTATTCTAGTGTTGGGTTGTTGGCTGTTAACAGCGCGTAGCGTTGCGCAGTTGGAGGTGAGCCGCCAGCAGTGGTGGATCTGGGGAGAGAAATGGCGGAATTTTGAGAGCGGATGATCTGGACGTGTGTCCTTCAGAAACAGTACATTTTTAAGAATGGATATCATGAACTGCTATATATGTATTATGACTTTTGAACACTATTAAGGTAACTACATTGTTTGTTCTCTATCAAAATCTTTCATTTGCTAACTATGCCTATTAGTAGTTAGTGCCTTCAGTAATTAGAATCTTTTATTTAGGTGGCAGTAGTGGAGCTCTCTGTATTGCAGTAGTTCGAGTAACGAAGATTTTTGTGAGGTAAGTGATTTGTGAAAGGTATAGGTTAATGTTAGTCAGGGCCATTCTTTTGTAGGGATTATTGTAAGTCAGATTGCGTTGCGCTAAAAAATATTGTGTGTCAGTTTAAGCACAGTCGTGTATAATTTTTCTAAGTGGACGTTTCAGTGCCCACTGATGCTACTTGCACCGAACGTGTGTCTGTCTAGCTGTCATGCCTAACCAACTGACTATACTATCGTCTGGACAAGTTTATATCGATAGTACGTCGGTGGTCATTATCCTCTGGGTGATCAGTGTATATATTTTGAGTGTGGTACTTGGAAATGGTCAAAGTCCGATATCATGATTGTGTCTTGGAATAACAGTCTATGTAGCCAAATGGTGGAACTTTCATATAAGAACTAGTACAACAGTTTACCCATGACCGACCACTAGATCCTGTTTCCTGCACCAGTTTTGCAAAATATTCAGAACGAATTGTACGGTTATCCTAATAGTCCTTGCGCATTTGCAGCGTACAACATTGACTAAATCGTCTGCGTGCCTTTAGCCTAGATAACTTCTAGCATTTAAATCTTACAGATCCCTATCGGAGGAGAGAGAAGTGTGTGAGATATCAAAGATTACTAAATAGGTTTTCCTGGTATCTCCCAGTAGTGCTTGTGGCCAATGTTACATTTGTTTTGAGATGTTATTCACGGAACATCTGAGTCGCATCTTGAGTCTGAAGTTTTTCTACGTTTTCGTTACTTTCTCCAGAAAGGGTTTGCAGCCTGCATGATTCCTCAGCAGTGGACCCCAAACTAGCGTTGAGTGAGGAAAAGTTGTGCCGGTCTTACGTCGGCGCTTGCGCGGGTGGTGGGGGCGGCACCTCCATTCACGGCCGGCTGGCAGCTAAGTGTCTGGTCACGAGCGGCCACTTAGCGGCCGTAAAAAGTGAAACGATTACGCTGCCAGTGAAAAGCCAGTTCATTGCGCGCCTCTTCACCAGCTGCCTCACTGGCAGCTCGTGTTTATTTACAATTGCCCGTCTGCTTACGCTCTACCGTGCTCTGCTGCTTCCGATGATGACCACTCAGAATAGCGTTGTTGCAACAGACTTGTGACCTAAAAACCAACAAGATAGATAAAGGGACTCTAATGTGTCGTAAAAACCATGTTATTTATAATAAACTTACAATAGTGAAACAATTGAGAGCTGCTGTTAGAGGAGCATGTGATATGCTGTACAAGTTCTTTTACAAAGGTGGAAAGTGGAAACTCACCAAAACTAAAAGAAAAAGATGCACGTGAACTGCGCTATGAACAGTTTAAGAACGTTTTAAGAGCGCATGTGTATACCGTATTGGTCCGAAGATGAGTCACCACCGCATATAAGCCAAACCCCTAACTTTCGAGGAAGGAATAAAAAGAAAAATATTTTTGTGCGAAAATAAGCAGCGCTCTGACTGAGAGGAGAGTATTTACATAAAATTATCTGTACTTATGTGTAAGACGTGGCTATGTACCGTAAACATTTGTTCTAACAACTGATACAACATGTTTTGTCTTTCTTACCTTCCACACTATCAGTAACGATATTCACGCTCACTTCTATAATTTTCTTCGGTCTCTTACCACACTACATCATCCAGTATATTCCATATGTATCATTTCTTGAACCCATTCATCTTGGACTCTGATGATATTGAGGACAACGAAGCAAGAATCCACCCGCACAAAAGTGTGACTGGTGCCTTCTTCACCTGAGCAGATGCTGTAAGGACACGGTCTTCTTCAAGATGGTTGTCGGTTGTCCTTGGACGGTTTGTTTATAGCCACAGCTAGTACCTGTCGTTCTTAAGTCATTCCTCCGAGTAATACGACCAGATCTCTCTTTTGTGCAGTAAACTCATCTTTTACTTCAGCAGTTACATGTTCCTCAAAAGCATCCAAAAATAGTGTTCATCTCTTACCAACCTGTGCCCCAGGTCTGCGATTCCAAACAGTAGACAAACAGTCAATTATCAGTAGCGTTGTCAGCCAGCCCATTTTTGGAAGTGATTCACTAAGCCCATAGGAACGTTTTTTGGGCAAGCTTCTTCTCTCCAGAATAACGGAATGGGGGTAACTTTCCCCCATCGGCTGTAGCTGCTAATATCACAATTATCCTTTATTTCATTCCAGATTCCCCTTGATGATGTACTTTCGTCCCTTTCTTGTCTACTGTCGTATTGCTCGGCACATCAAAAAATACTGGCGTTTTGTCAGCAATGCCAGTCTGCTAATAATGGTATGACACTTCCGCTACTGGCTGACGTAACGCTGGAAGTTGACCAACTTTTTCCTCGAAATCTGCTGGCATCCTCTGTGCACGTGAAATACTTCGTCGAAGAACAAGGCCATTCCTCAGCATAAACCTACGACACCAATTAACACTTGCACAAAATTCTCGTCGCGCCACGTTTAAGACTTTTGCAATTTCCAAGGCCTTCAGTTGGAAAATTTTCCGTGAGATAAGCATCTCATCTTCCCTTTCATATTGCACATGGGAGAAACTTAATTTCAAGTTCCGAATACTAGTCACATTTCGGTTCCGTGAACGACTTTCTCTTTGAAACTGCCTTGTTCCATTTTTCTTCTGAAGGAATGCCACGTCGCACATTAGATACGTGCAGTCCATATTTTCTTGCGGTCTCTCTGTTGGTTATGGTTTTGGCATAAAGCCCAACTGTAAGTTTGAAGCCAGCGTCGTAACTACACCGAATTCCTTGGCTTGATAACGCTTTTCGCTCTAAAGGATAGTTCATATAGTCATTAATCAGCCTTTATTATCAGTATCCAACTGAAACTGAATTACAAGCTAACGAAACAGTACTGGTAGACCTACTCAATGTTAAAGCCAATAAAACACTGGTATAAGTTTACATTCTTGCGTTATAAAATGCGTTGTTACCAGTTTCGGTTATAGGCGCCATTCTTACTGTTGTAAATGAGGTTAATTTTTCTACAGTAGTTGTTTGTAAAAAGACAAGGTAGCGGATACACTGATCAGCCAGAGCATTATGACCGCCAACCTGACAGCCAGTATGTCCGCCTTTGAAACAGTTAACAGTGACGTGACAAGGAAACAATGAGGCCTTGATAGGTTCAAATGTGTGTGAAGTCCTAAGGGACCAAACTGCTGAGGTCATCGGTCCCTTAAACTAACTTACGCTAAGAACAACACACACACCCATGCCCGAAGGAGGACTCGAACTCCGGCGGGAGGTGCCACGCAATCCGTAATATGGCGCCCGTAACCGCTCGGCCACTCCGCGCGGCCATTGATAGGTCGCTGCAGGGATTTGGCGCCACACTTGTACATACATGTTACCTAATTCCCGTAAATTCCTGGGAGGGGGCAGTGAGCTCTGACGCCACGTTCAGTCACATTCCAGATGTGTTTAATCTGTTTCATATCTGGTGAGTTGGAAGGCCAGCACATCAATTGTAACTCGCCAGTGTGTTCCTAGAACCACTCCGTCACAGTCCTGACCTTGTGACATGGCGCATTATATCGTTGAAAAATCCTACTGCTGTCGGGAAACAAGTCTGTCATGAAGGAGTTTAGGTGGTCTGCAACCAGTGTACGATACTTCTTGGCTGTCACGATGCCTTGCACGATCTCCACTGGACCAATCGATGCCCACATGAATGTTTCCCAGAGCATAATGGAGCCGCTGTCAGCTTGTCTTTGTCCCACGGTAGAAGGGTCAAGGAGCTGTTCCCCTGGAAGACGACATATCCGCTCCCTCCCCTCGGCATTATGAATACGGTATCGGGATTTATCAGATTGTGCAACGCTCTAACCAATGCGCCAACGTCCAGTGCCTATGGTTACCATGTTCGGTGCACTTGAAATCTGCGCAGCATTAAAGTCTGATGTTAGTTCCACCACAGTTCACCACCTGTCCTGTCTTACCTGGCTTCCCAGCATACGACGTCCGACATCTATACTGAGAGGTGGCCGCCCAACCATACGAAGTCTATGTTTCGCCACGTGTCGAAGGCACTCACCACAGCTCTCCTTAAACACCCGACAAGTGTCATAGTTTCCGAAATGTTTGTACCGAGCCGCCGGGCCATCACAATCTGTCCTCTGTGAAACTCATCGCGCTCCTTCCCCATTCTACACACGCGCGCCACGCTCACTGGTGATACATGCATCGAGACTGTGTCTGACTAGCAGTTATTCCTCGCCAGGTGAAGCTGCTATAGTCTGGACAGGTTTACATCGATAGCAGGTCGGTGGTCATAACGTTCTGGCTGGTCAGTGTATATGCTGCCCCATTACTTTTTGAGGGCGAAATTTAGAAAAAAAGTGCCGATTATTTTCGCGTCAGTGAGGTAAATGCTTCCGTGACCTATGTGAGTCGCTACTAAGAGTACTGGTGTTGACTGTAGCTGAATACTAGCTAGATTTGCTGTAAAACACACAATGGAAAGGAACTATGTTGTGTTCATACAAGATTATAAAACAAATGGAATGCCATAATCTATAATTGTAACACAAGAGTAGTGAACAGGCAAGACTATTCAAAATTTTGAAAAGTACGTGTAGATAAAAATCTGATCAGGAAAAAACCCTTGTTGAGCTTCACACGTACCACAACCAGCAGTAATTCGTCCTCACTCGACTACTACTCTCAGAAACAATTATATCAATATTTTCAGTAATTTAATACACACCGTGTTCCAGAGAGATTTCAAGAGACTATATTTTCTGCCTGAATGAGGACAGAAATTTGGGCAAGGTCTGGACTTTCGTATTGGACTACAAAGTTCTTATGTTGAAAAGAAGCATTCGATTTTACAAGGAGATATCTTTTACTCGCATGCACATACGACTTTGTCGTACTTTTATAATTATGTTTGGGATAAACGTTTGCCTTTACCTTTATGAAATGTTCATTTAGCCCTCCACTGGACACAAAACAAACATACAAAAGGTAATCATACTCGTTCCATGCTTTCTCGGGCATATCTGGAGTTACTACATACACAGCGTCACAATGCGACGTTCCATTTGTCCCTAGTTGTGGTAAGTGGTTGATGGATGGATGGAGATGTTTCTATGGGCGCACGACAGCAAGGTCTTCAGCGCCCGCGCGAAAACTGTAAAATACGAAAACAGGAAGATAGAACAGCACGTAAAATATCGGTAACAAAAGTGGGAAAACTATGTGCATACCCGCGCAGAAGCACGGAACTAAGTATTGCATCAGTAGTAAAACATTAACTACACAAGAAGAAAGTGGTATATGGACTAAAACAATATAGTGGATCGATGTAGCTGACTGACCGCAAGCAAAGAAAGGACAAGGCATCCACTCTGCAACACACTAAAACCTCCAGCCTAAAAGTTTAGGCCAGATTCCAGACACATCACAAAATTTAAAACCTTAGTTACACTCAGATGAATTCGCAAAAAAATGGCTCTGAGCACTATGGGACTCAACATCTTAGGTCATAAGTCTCCTAGAACTTAGAACTACTTAAACCTAACTAACCTAAGTACATCACACACACCCATGCCCGAGGCAGGATTCGAACCTGCGACCGTAGCAGTCCCGCGGTTCCGGACTGCAGCGCCAGAACCGCACGGCCACCGCGGCCGGCGATGAATTCGCATTTGCGAATAATGATTACCATTAACTGTGGAATGGAATAAGGAAATTAAAATCTGTGCCTGACCGGCACAGGTCAACTAAAATAGAAGGCAGATCCCCACCAGTATTTGCTTCTGCCCTTGCATCACGGTATAGAAATCGCTGAGCCCGATCGGCCTGTTCATTTCCCCGCATCCCTACATGACCTGGCACCCAGCAGAATGACACCTGTTTGTTCTGCCGTGCGAGCAAGTACGGTTGGTCATACATCAGCCGGACCAACTCCTCAGCTGGGTACAGGTTCTGTAACGATTATAAGGCACTAAGGGAGTCGGAGCAGATAAGAAAGCGTTTCACCCGAATACGACACCTTCAGGATCGCGTGGAACTCCGCTGTGAAAGCGGTATTCTGGTCAGGAAAGCGAATCCTGGTGACATGCTCAGGGAACACTACAGAGCAGTCAAGGGATTTCTCTTGTTTGAACCCATCAGTGTTAGCTACTTTCGCCTGCTTAGCTGGGTGGTAACGTGCTAGTCTCCCATAAAGCGGGCCCAGGTTCGATTCCCGGCCGCATTGGAGATTTTCTTCACTCGTGGACTGGGTGTTGTGTTGTCCTCATCATCATTTCATCCTCATCACTGGCGCGCAAGTCGCTCAATGTTGCGTCGACTGAAGTAAGACTTCACTTGGCGGCCGAACTTCCCCGGCCGGGGCCTCCCGGACATCGATGCCATACGCTCATTTCGTTTCATTTCATTTCAGTGTAAGCTACTGTGAAACCGTGATGCATACAAAATATTAAAAAACAGAGACTGGAACGTAAAATCTGGCGTACTACCTTTCTTGAAATAAGTCAAATGTAAAACAAGTCCGGGTCGCTGGAGGAGTCAAGGTGGAAATCTGCTCCAATCTTGACCGGCCACACCCGTCCCTAAGAGGCAGTCCTTTGCACGGAAGTGATCACTTCCGTATCTGAATCCACTTGCCACATAGGGTGCAACCCGAAAGGAAACCGCCGCCATAGGTGCTCAGTAGAACAGACTGGACGCTTTGCAGGCAGCTAGCCCAGTTTGAACATCATATCCATGTTGAGGAGTGGGTGGATCATACTACCAACATGTTCCACCTTGCCGCTGAAGCATCCACTCCACAGTCTACGGTAAAACTGAAGAGGCCTGTCCCTTGGTGAAGTGACGATTGCCGCTCTGTTATCAAAGCGAGGCGTGATGCTCTGCGTAGTTTCAAGTGCCGACCAACTGCCGAGAATCTTTCAGCCTTACAGGTGGCGAGGGCGAAATGTCGCCGGATTATTCGGGAGAGCAACGACTCCTGAACACAGTTCATCGTTCCACGAAGAGCTCTGTTGTATGGTAGACGATAAGGAGAATTTGTGGGAGAGGAGGGAGTTGCCCCATGATTGCTGTCCGCGAGACATTGCCCAGGCTATGGCGGCCTATTTTGCCCAGGTTCCCAGCATCATAGAGCGATTGCTGAGAGGAGCAGTTTGGACTTCCGGTCCGCCTCTGATGAAGATTACAGCTGCTCATTTCCATCTGGGAGCTGGATTCTGGATTGTCTGCGGCTCGTGACACATTTCATGGTCACGACAGAATCCATTACAGCATGCTGCGGCACCTCACAAGGTGAAACAAAGATATCCTCCTCGCACTTTTTATTGATATCTGGGCGTCAGGTCACTTTCCCGACTCATTGCGTGAGACCATTTTGATTCCTCTTTTAAAACCTTGGAAAACGTGCCCAAGAAGTTATCGCAGTGTTGCCCTGCATGGGAAAGACCTTGGAGTGGATAGTCAAACACCTCCGTGTTTGGATCTTAGAATCAAGGCAACTCCTTGGTCGCTTTGAGTGTGATTTCGCTCCACATTTGATAACCTGGCACTTCTGTAGGCGGCTGTACAATAGGCTTCCCTGCGCCGGCGTTATCTTCTAAGTGTATTTTTTGACATCAAGAATGCTTACGATACTACTTGGAGACATCCTCGAGCAGCTTCACGAATTAGGTTTTCATGGTTGTCTTCCCATTTTTATTCGATCCTTTCTCTCGTCACGATATTTTCGATATCGAGTCGGTGGCGTCCTGTCTGATAGCTTTGAGCAGGAGATCGGTGTCCCTCAAGGTAGTGTTTCAAGTGTGACTGTCTTTGCTATAGCTATTAATAGCATTACCTCAGTAGTGCAAAGTCCTGTTCAGCGTTCTTTGCTTGTGCATGACTTCTCTCTGTTTTGCTCTTCTTACAAACTTGCAACGACAACACGTCAGTTGCAACTAGCTCTTCGACGCTTGAATGGATGGGTGCAGAAGAATGGTTTTAAGTTTTCAACCGAGAAATCAGTGTGTATTCTTTTTAACCGTTCTCGTTCCATTTTAAACTTCCCTGAATTGAGGATGAATTACATTGCTCTTAATTTTAAAGACACAATGAGGTTTCTGGGCCTCATATTTCATTGTAAATTTACATGGTTGCCCCATCTCAAGGACCAGAGGAAACGGTCGCTTAAGGTTCTCAGCATTTTAAAATGCGTTAGCCACAGTACATGGGGAGCTGGCAGGTCTGGTCTGCTTCGGTTTTACAGGGCATTTGTGTGCATATGGGTGCACAGTATAAGGGTTGCGAGACCTTCTTATTTATAGATGTTGGACGTGGTGCCTCGTAAAGGGATTCTGTTGGCCATTGGGGCATTCAGAACAATCCCCATACGTGGTCTCTGTGCAGAGGCTGTTGAACCACCACTTCATGTCAGGCGATGGCTACTTACGGTGGGCCAGGTACATAAAACGATGCACACCATACACACCTGCATACTATACCGTTGCTCGGATTCCACTGTTTCCACTGGCACGGGTTTTTCATAACTGGCCACGAGCAACGAGGCCCCATGTTAAGTGGAGGCACGTGGATAGAGTCTTTCACGAACCAACACAAGAAGAGAATGGCGCAGTGGGATATGATGAGCTTGGAGCCAATGAAGGAATGGGAGAGTCATACGCCCCTTACGGCCATCAAGCAGCACAGCAGTAACTGAATTGCATCTCTTGAATCGGAGAGAAACAAATAGAAATATAAGCTGCAAGATAACCATCCGGGCAGATTGCATATTGGGCAATGAACGATCGAACGAGCTAGCTGCACATAAAGTGACAACTTAAACTGATGCCAACGTAAACATTTACTTTCGACGCATAACTTAAAAATCACCACAAATTTATGTCAAACAAGCAGAAATTTTACGAAATCCAATGAAATATTGTGCACTATGCTCTCATTAACATCAACTGACCTGACTACCCGATTCGTATGGCATTCCCATTGAACGTCACAAATCGCTGTATTTGGAAGCAGTCAGTACTTCTGGGATGCTGCAAATGAAAGCTGAAAATCTGTAAACGCAGGCTGCAGGCCAGTATCTGTAGTCGAGCTTGAAATCAGCGTAAAGAATGACTCTTGAGTGCCAAAGTTCTATTAGCATTCTAGTTACCACAATGACTGTGCATATGAAGTTAAAACGAACGGGGTACTCTGGCCGACCAGCTCCTCATATGTCGCACACATCTTTAGTCAGTGCTAAGCGATGCTTGAGATGATATGAGGAACTATGCCAGTGAGCAACGGATGACTGGAAGGGCGCCATTGATATCACGCTGTAGCCGTTAATAATTCGATGGAAGAAATTTGGGTTTTGCGTATGCCTAGAAAACGCAACCTGACGTTATGTGCAATACCAGCTGTGAAGTACGGATGAGGCCGTGTAACGGTATGAGGGTGTGTAATGTGCACAGGTTCCGATCCCACCACAGCACATAGAAAATGATAAATGCGCAATTTACAGAATCGTCTATATTGTGTACAGTGAAGGAACAGTTCGGAAACAATTATTACGAACGCAAAGATAGCCAGTTGCCAGTAACAGATGCTCCCGACCTATGGGAAAGTGTATTCACCGCTGGTTCATGTCTCTTACCGTACATTATCTCGTATCCGACGGTATACAATTGTGATGTCTTGCATTTCGTATTATGTAGAAGAATAATGGACGGATAGATTCTCTGGCACCGACCTCCTCGAAGAAGCACCTCTGGATCTGGCATAATTCGTGAAAAGTTATGAGAAGTGGATAATCCGAGCAGCGATGGAAGGACGTCATTAATAGTGACCTGAAGACTGTCGTCCTTGTCTCACAGGGCTCTACCCGGAATGAGAGAGTGCGTTGGTAAGAAATAATACGCATTCAAATCCCGATTTGCGTTGAGATTTTTTCACCACCTTTTCCCAACACGAACTCGTGCTCTGTTTGTTATAACCTAAATGGAGCGATAAATGTTAGGCTTCCTTTCTGTAAAGGCCACAACAAATGGGAAAGCAGCGTTCTAGGATCACAAGAAGAGATGGCGAAATGAAAGTATGTTGCAAAAGAAGAAGACGAAGAACCTCTAAGTTGTCTAACCTTCTGGATAGCTCATCATTTAAGGGGGGGGTATACTTATTTATTGTACTTTCTAGTTGAAATGTTTTTACTTCATGACTTCTAGACGAACAAGAGATTATAATACTTCTGGTCCAAAGATATCCACAGTTCTCAAGCAATGTAAGTAACAATGACTAACGTCAATAGTGTGATTTATTTATAGCCACAAGCATATGTTGTCACCAGTACAAATCTGACTGCACGTAAATATTGTACGTAAACTTGCAACTTATATGTGAAAACTGTAATGGGAAGGCAGAGATTAATAATTATGCAGCAAATAATTTAACTGAGGACGTGGGGGTGCTATTCTGAGATCAGGAGGCAGTCACAGAGAAGGAATTTTTGTCGGGCACACGAAATCACTCAAGACACAGCATATGGTGAAATTATTTACACTGAAGTCCAAAATTAAAGCAAAAAACGAAAATTTTGCAAGGTTGCTTTTATTTTGACACAAAATATTATAAACAGGTGGCAGTAAAGTATAAACAATGTAAATAATACAGAGCGTAAATAACCGCTACACGCATAACGGTACACAAAAGTGTTCTTCGTTTTCTGTAACTTAACTGATTTGCAGACACATTCTGTCGACTGGTTAATGTGCTGAATGTGGGGTGTAACCATCTCTGTCAGCAGTACAGGCCTGTCTCTGACGGGGCATGCTGTGAATTTCGTCACGAGAGAATCCATTACAGTATGCTGCGGCACCTCACAAGGTGAAACAAAGATATCCTCCTCGCACTTTTTATTGATATCTGGGCGTTAGGTCACTTTCCCGACTCATTGCGTGAGACCATTTTGATTCCTCTTTTAAAACCTTGGAAAACGTGCCCAAGAAGTTATCGCAGTGTTGCCCTGCATGGGAAAGACCTTGGAGCGGATAGTCAAACACCTCCGTGTTTGGATCTTAGAATCAAGGCAGCTCCTTGGTCGCTTTGAGTGTGATTTCGCTCCACATTTGATAACCTGGCACTCCTGTAGGCGGCTATACAATAGGCTTCCCTGCGCCGGCATCATCTTCTAAGTGTATTTTTTGACATCAAGAAAGCTTACGATACTACTTGGAGACATCCTCGAGCAGCTACACGAATGAGGTTTTCATGGTTGTCTCATGTTGAGGCAATAACGCTCATTCTTCCTACAAAGCTGCTTGCAAGTCTTGGTCGGTGGATGCTGATGTGATGCAAGACGTCTCTCTAGTTTATCCCAGATATGCACCAAGGGATCCAGATAGTGAGAGCAAGCAGGTCACACCATGTGTGCAGTATTTTTCGTTTCCAGGAAAACAACAACCACCCGTTCACTATTAGGTCGATCATTATCGTCCACCAGTACCAAGTCAGGACGCACACCACCTCGCAATAACCACACATGAGGTCCCAAGATCACGTCACGATACCGGACAGCAGTTAAACCTAGCCGATTCACGCATACAATTTGGACCAGAGGTTTTCTCATGGTCAAGATAACCTCTGCCCACCCCATTAAGATTCTTCCTTGATTTCGGTTTCTTTCCACAACTTTTGGGTTCCGAAATCGTGTTCCACGCTCCCTCTAGGTGCGAATCTGCCGAGGATCGACAATGAAGGCCACTCTGCTGAAGCTTTGCGTACACCGTTTGCCTCGATGCAACACGTTCAGTGGATGCTGCGAGGTCAGATGCCGGTCTCCTTGCAGTATCAAGGGGATCCCGTCATGCCGTTACAGCCAAATAACAGTTCTATGTCACACGTGGTGTGCCCTGCCCTGGTCTTTGGGATACAGCTTCGGCCTCTGTAAACTGTCGCCACATCCGAGGAACAACAGAACGATTCACATTAAGCTATCGAGCCACATCAGTTTGTGACTCTCCTGTTCCCATTGATCCTACGGCGACCCACAGCAGAGAGTCTGGGAGGCGACTTCTCTGTGCCAAATGCACCGTGTGTGATTGTGAACACAGCAATTGTGGATATAAGACTCCCCGAAAAACACTACCCCGCATGATAGATGCCATGACGTCGTTGTTGGCGAGGTTGTCCGTTGACCGGAATGCCATCTTTCGTGCAGAACACTACCTTACGGACATCTGTTGACAGTTTCTGTGATTATATCGTAAAATAGACTCAGGACTGAGAAATAGCTGTTTGTTGCTTTAATTTTGGACACCAGTGCAGTTAGGATATTCACTCATGCAACGTACAGCAGCCTCCTTCGCCTTGATGCATTGTTACTCCTGCAGGGCGCTGTTGGCGAGGAAATGGAAGCATATAGTGCGTCGTTAGTTTACTACACAGTTCGCACTTCATAATGGAAACAAGACTTGAGAAATATCAGGAAGTCTTTAGAGGATTCAGCGACTTAGTAAAAGCGATCGACAATGTAAAATAATGAAGGACGTTCTAAATCCTCAAGAAAATAGACGTAAGCGATAGGGAATGACAGGTAATATACAAATATGGACAAGAACCAAGAGGGAACAGTAAGAATCGAAGATAAAAAACGAAGTGCTGGGATTAAAAAAGGGTGTAAGAAATGGAGACAATTGTTCGCCCCTACTAGGGATAATTTGAGTGATGTGTCTGAATGTTTGCGGGGGAATGGCAGCCCATTTTTCCTGAAGAGCGATAACCAGAAAAGGTAATGATATAGGACGCTGAGGTCCAGAGCGAAGTCAGCATTCTGACTCATCCCAAAGCTGTTCCATTGGGTTCAAGTCAATACTCCGGGCAGGCAAATACATTTCAGGGACGTTATTCTCCACCAACCATTGTCTCACCCATGCTACTTTATGACAGTGGGCATCATCATGCTCATACACACACTCATCGTTTCCAAATTGTTCCTCTACTGTACGCAGTAAACAAAGCTATATCCGTGTTCATGTCCTCCAGCATTTAGCGTTCTGTCTAGCGCACCTAACCACGAAAAGTACCCCAACACCATGATAGGGCCTTCTCCGTAGCTGACTTTTAGAGCTACACGTGGTGGCATTTGACGTTGTCCAGGCATTCGCCAAACCCAAACCCTTCCTTCGAAGTGCCACAGGATATAGTGTCACTGATCACTACAGATCACTCGTTTCTAGTAATCCAAACACCAGTAGCGTCGCTCTTTACACCATCACAATCACAAGCGTTATTTACCATTAATGTGTGGTTTATGAACTCGACCATTGTGCAGCACTACTCTTTTTGATTCCCTACACATAGTGATTGTGCTAGCAGGACTGCTGGTAACACTTTGGAACTCACGAGGAATTCCTTCCGCTGATTTCATGCAATTTCTTCAACCACACTTCACAAAGGTCTCGTTTTCGCTTCACATCCACCTAACCAACAATCGATGCGTCCAGTTTTAGAAGGGTTTAAATGTCCCTAATGGATCTGTTACTCAGGTGTCATCCAATAACTAGTCCTCGTAGACTGACCGACCCATATGCTGTTACTACTTCTCCTTCTTTTTTTTTGTCATCAGTCTTCTGACTAGTTTGCTGGGTCCTGCCACGAATTCCTCTCCTGTGGTAATCTCTTTGTCTCAGAGTAGCACTTGCAACCTACGTCCTCAATTATTTGCTGGATTTATTCCAATGTCTATCTTACTCTACAGTTTTTGCCCTCTACAGCTCCGTCTAATAACATGGAAGTCATTCCCTCATGTCTTCACAGGTATCCTATCATCCTCTCCCTTCTCCTTGTCATTGTTCTCCACATACTTCTTGACTCTTCGATTCTGCAGAGAACCTCCTCATTCCTTACCTCATCAGTACACCGAATTTTCCACATTCGTCTGTAGCACCACATCTGAAATGCTTCGATTCTCTTCTGTTCCGGTTTTCCCACAGTCCATGTTTCACTACCATACAATGCTGTACTCAAGACGTACATTCTCAGAAATTTCGCCCTCAAATTAAGGCCGATATTTGATATTAGTGGACTTCTCTTGGTCAGGAGTGCCATTTTTTCCATTGCTAGTCTGCTATTGATGTCCTCCTTGCTCCATCCGTCATTGATTATTTTACTGCCTAGGTAGTATAATTCCTTAACTTCATCTACTTCGTGACCATCAATCCTGGTGTTATGTTTCTCGCTGTTCTCATTTCTCCTACTTCTCATTCCATTCGTCTTTAATCGATTTACTCTCAGTCCATACTCTGTACTCATTAGATTCTTAATTCCGTTCAGCGGATCATGTAATTCTTCTTGACTTTCACTCAAGATAGCAATGACATCAGCAAATCGTATCATTGATGTCCTTTACCTTGAATTTTAATTCCACTCCTGAACCTTTCTTTTATTTCCATCACTGCTACTCGACGTTCAGATTGAAAAGTAGAGGCGAAAGGCTACATCCTTGTCTTACACCCCTTTTAATACGAGCACTTCGTTCTTGGTCATCCATTCTTATTATTCCCTCTTGGCTGTTGTACATATTGTATATGACACGTCTCTCCCAGCAGCTTAACTTACTTATTTCAGAATTTCGAACATCTTGCACCATTTTATATTGTCGAACACTTTTTGATGGTTGACAAATCCTATGAATGTATCTTGATTTTTCTTTTGTTTTGCTTCCAGTATTAACCGCAACGTCAGAATTGCGTCTGTCGTACTTTTACCTTTCCTAAAGGCAACTGATCGTCATCTAGCCCATCCTAAATTTTCTTTTCCATTCTTCTGTATACTACTCTTGTAAGCAACTTGGATGCAGGAGCTCTTATTCAGATTGTGAGATAATTCTCGCACTTGTCAGCTCTAGCCGTCTTCGGAATTGAGTGGATGATGCTTTTCCGGAAGTCAGATCCTAAGTCGCCACACTCATACATTCTACACACCCACATGAATAGTCGTTTTGTCGCCACTTCCCCCAATGATTTTAGAAATTTTGATTCACTGTTATCCATCGCTTCTGCCTCACTAGCTCTTAAGCCCTCCAAAGCTTCCGATTCTAATACTGGATCGCCTATCTCTTCTAAATCGACTCCTGTTCTGCTTCTCTCACATCCGAGAAATCTGCCCCCTCATAGGGGCTTTCAATGTATTCTTTACACCTATCCGCTCCCTTCTCTGCTTTTATCAGTGGAATTCCCGTTGCACTCTTAATGTTACTACCCTTGCTAGCCGGCCGCTGTAGCCGAGCGGTTTTAGGCGCTTCAGTTTGGAATCGCGTGACCGCTACCGTCGCAGGTTCGAATCCTGCCTCGGGCATGGATGTGTGTGATGTCCTTAGGTTAGTTAGGTTTAAGTAGTTCTAAGTTCTAGGGGAAAGATGACCTCAGATGTTAAGTCCCATAGTGCTCAGAGCCATTTGAACCATTTGAACCACACTTGTCTTTAATGTCACCGAAGATTGTTTTGACTTTCATGTATCCTGAGTCTGTCCTTCGGACAATCATTTCTTTTTCGATGTCTTCACATGTTTCCTGCAGCCAGTTTGTCTTACCTTTCCTGCACTTCCTATTTATTTCATTTCTCAGTGACTTCTATTCCTGTATTAATGAGTTTCCGAGAACATTATTGTACTTCCTCCTTTTATCCATCAGTCGAAGTATTTCTTCCGTTACCAATGGTTTCTTCACAGTTACCTTCTTTGTACCAATGTTTTCCATCCCATCTTCTGTGATGGCCCCTTTTAGAGATATTCATTCTTCTTCAACTGTACTGCCTACTGAGGTATTCCTTATTGCTGAATCTATAGCCTTAGAGAACTTCAACAGTATCTCGTCATTCGTTAGTACTTCCGTATCCCACAGCTTTGCGTATTGATGGTACCTGACTAACGTCTTAAACTCCAGCCTACTCTTAATCACTACTATATTGTGATCAGAGTCTATGGCTGCTCCTGGGTACACCTTACAAACCAGTATATGATTTTGGAAACTGTGCCGGACCATGATGTAATCTAAATGAAAGTCAAAATAATCTTCGGTGACATTAAAAACAAGGGTGGTTCAAATGGTTCAAATGGCTCTGAGAACTATGGGACTTAACATCTGAGGTCATCTTTTCCCTAGAACTTAGAACTACTTAAACCTAACTAACCTAAGGACATCACACACATCCATGCCCGAGGCAGGATTCGAACCTGCGACGGTAGCGGTCACGCGATTCCAAACTGAAGCGCCTAAAACCGCTCGTCCACAGCGGCCGGCTAGCAAGGGTAGTAACATTAAGAGGGCAACGGGAATTCCACTGATAAAAGCAGAGAAGAGAGCGGATAGGTGTAAAGAATACATTGAAAGCTCCTATGAGGGGGAAGATTTCTCTGATGTGATAGAAGCAGAACAGGAGTCGATTTAGAAGAGATAGGCGATCCAGTATTAGAATCGGAAGCTTTGGAGGGCTTAAGAGCTAGTGAGGCAGAAGCGATGGATAACAGTGAATCAAAATTTCTAAAATCATTGGGGGAAGTGGCGACAAAACGACTATTCACGTTGGTGTGTAGAATGTATGAGTCTGGCGACTTACCACTATATGACTTTGGAAACTCTGCCGGACCATGATGTAATCTAAATGAAATTTTTCCACTTCACCCGGTCTTTTCCAAGTATACCCTCTCCTCTTATGATTCTTGAACAGAGTATTCGCTATTACTAGCTGAAACTTGTTACAGAACTCAGTTCGTCTTTCTCCTCTCTCGTTCTTTGTCCCAAGCCCATATTCTCCAGTAACCTTTTCTTCTACTTCTTCCCCTACAATTGTATTCCAGTCCCCCCATGACTAATAGATTTTCATCCCCCTCTACATAACATATAACCTTTCCATATCCTCATACACTTTGTCTATCTCTTCATCTTCAGCTTGCGACGTCGGCATGTATACCTGAACTATCGTTGTCGGTGTTGGTTTGCTGTCGACTCTGATAAGAACACCCCTCACTGGACTGTTCACAGTAACACACTATCTGCCCTACCTTCCCATTCATAACGAATCCTACTCCCGTTATACTATTTTATGCTGCTGTTGATATTACCCTATACTCATCTGACCAGAAATCCTTGTCTTCTTTCCACTTCACTTCACTGGCCCCTATAATATCTAGATTGTCCCTTCGCATTTCCCTTTCCAGATTTCTTAGTTCGCCTACTACGTTCAAACTTTTGACATTCCTCGCCCCGACTGGTAGAACGTTATCCTTTCATTGATTATTCAATATTTTTCTCATGGTTACCTCCCCCTTGGCAGTCCCCCCCTGTGATCCGAATGGGGGATTATTCCGGAATCTTTTTTCAATGGAGAGATCGTCATGACATTTCTTCAGTTAGAGGCCACATGTCCTGTGGATACAAGTTATATGTCTTTAATGCAATGGTTTCCATTGCCTTTTGCACCCCCATGCCGTTGATTATTGCTGATTGTTCAACCTTCATGGGCCGTTTCCCACCCCTTGGACAAGAGAGCACCCTGAACCTCTGTCCGTTTTTCCACCCTCTCTGACAAGGCCGTTGGCAGAATGAGGGTGACGTCGGCCGCCAATGCTGATTATTAATCAAAATTTAAGCAGCGGCGGGATTCAAGCGCAGGACCGAAGACGTTTTGATCACCAATGGAAGACGCTACCCCTAGACCACAGGTATCCCGGGCTGTGAACAACATACTGCCCGTTTCCTTTTATACTGGCAGATCCGCCACTAGAGGCATCTAGTGGTTAAATCAGTATTACCTAGGGACCTCCTGACAGTTTTGATAGTATATATGCCAGACAGTAGCGATCTAGCTACGCCCAAAAGCGGTAATAACAAGCGTTCTGCCAGCACCTCCATCCTTGCTATGGGCTGTACAAGAACAGGAGACATGCCACTAAAGCCATGCGTCGGTCAACTTCATTCGTCAAGTTAACACGATCCATGCTGAGAAGTCGATGCATCGTTATGAGCTGAACTGTGGCGCTGTCTTTGGAAGTTTATCAAAGAAAGTACTGTGTTCCAAATCTTGTCGACACTCAAAATTGAGGAAACGTATGATGAGATAAAAAAAGTTATTCAGATAGCTAAGGGAGCCGAAAATTTAATATTCACGTTCACAAAACGATGAGAGGGAAACGTAGGAGGTGAATATGGACTGGGGGCAAGCAATGAAAGAGTAAGCCGACTGGTAGAATTTTACACAGAGCATAAATTATTCATAGCTAACAGTTGGTTTAAGAATCATGAGAGAAGGACATATACATGGAAAAGACCTGGAGACAACGGAAGGGTTCAGACTGATTATATAATGGTTAGACAGAGATTTGGGAACCAGATTTTAAATTGTAAGACTTTCCAGGACCAAATGTGGTCTCTGACAACAATTTATTGGTGATGAATTGCAGACTGAAACTGAAGAAACTGTGAAAAGCCAGGAATTTAATGAAATGGGACCTGGATAAACTGAAAGAACGAGAGACTGGAGAGAGTTTCAGAGAGAGCATTGTGAAACAATTGACAAGAACAGGGAAAGGAATACAATAGAAGTCGAATGGATAGCTTTAAGAGATAAAATAGTGAAAGTGGCAGAAAATCAAGTAGGCAAAATGACAAGTACTAGAGGAAATCCTTGGGCAACTCAAGAGATATTGAATTTATTCGATGAAAGGAGAAAATATACAAATTCAATAAATGGAGCAGGCGAAAGACGGTATACGAGTATAAGTCTAAAAAATGAGATCGACAGGAAGTGCAAAATGGCTAATCAGAAATGGCTAGAGGACAAATGGATGTGAAAGCATATACCACTAGGGGTAAGACAGATACTGCCTACAGGAAAATTAAAGAGACCTTTGGATAAAAGAGAACCACCTTTATGAATATCAAGAGCTCAGATGGAAACCCATTCCTAAGCAAAGAAGGGAAAGCAAAAAGGTGGAATTAGTATCCAGAGGGTCTATACAATTGAGATCTACTTGAGGGCATTATTATGGGAATGGAAGAGTACGTAGAGGAAGATGAGAAGCATTGCTTTCGATGCTAAGTCAAAACAAGGTCCCGGGCCTAGACAACATTCTGTTAGAGCTATTGATGCCTTGGGAGAGCCAGCCATGACAAACCTTTTCCACCTGAGACGTATGAGAAAAGTGAAATACCCTCAGACTTCAAGGAGAATATAATAACTCTAATTCCAAAGAAAGCATTTGCTGACAGGTGTGAAAGTTACCGAACTATCAGTTTAATACGTGGTTGCAAAATACTAACACAAATTCTTTACAGACGAATGGAGAAACTGGTAGGCCGACCTCGGGAAAGATCAGTTTGGATTCCGGGGAAATGTAGGAAGACGTGAGCCAATACTGACACTACGACTTCTCACAAAGACAGATTAAGGAATGGCAAATCTACGTTTATAACGTTTGTAGATTTAGAGAAAGCTGTTGACAGTGTTGACTAGATTACGCTCTTTGATATTCTGAAGGTGGTAGGGGTAAAATACTAGGAGCGAAAGCTGATTTACAAAACCAGAAACGAGATGGCAGTTATAAGAGTCGAGAGGCACTAAAAGGAAGTAGTGGTTGAGAAGGGAGAGTGACAGGGTTGTAGCCTATCCGCGATGTTATTCAATTTGAATATTGAGTAAGCAGTGAAGGAAACAAAAGAAAAATTCGGAGTAGGAATTAAACTCCATGGAGAAGAAATAAAGACTTTGAGGTTTGCCGATGACATTGTCATTCTGTCAGAGACAGCAAAGGACCTGGAAGAGCAGTTGAACGGAATGGACAGTGCTCTGAAAGGAGGATATAAGATGCACATCAATAAAAACAAAACGAGGATAATGGAAGCATTAAATCAGGTGATGCTGAGGGAATTCGATTAGGAGATGCCGGCCGAAGTGGCCGAGCTGTTCTAGGCGCTACATTCTAGAACCGCGCGACCGCTACGGTCGCAAGTTCGAACCCTGCCTCGGGCATGGATGTGTGTGATGTCCTTAGGTTAGTTAGGTTTAATTAGTTCCAAGTTCTAGGGGACTGATGACCTTAGAAGTTAAGTCCCATAGTGCTCAGAGCCAATTGAACCATTTGATTAGGAGATGAGAAACTTAAAGCATCAAATGACTTTTGCTGTTTTTGAAGGAAAATAACATGATTGTCGAAGTAGAAAGGATATAAAATGTAGACTAGCAATGGCAAGGAAAGCGTTTCTGATGATGGGAAATTTGTTAACATCAAGTGTAGATTTAAGTGCCAGGAAGTCTTTTCTGAATGTATTTCAATGGAGTTTAGCCATGTATGGAAATGAAACATGGACAATAAACACTTCAGACAAGGAGAGAATAGAAGCTTTCGAAATATGGTGCTACAGGAGAATGCTGAAGATTATATGGGTAGATCATGTAACTGACGAGGAGGCACTGAATAGAATCATGGAGAAGAGGAATTTTTGGTACAACCTGACCAAATGGAGGGGTCGGTTTGTAGGACACATTTTGAGGTTTCAAGGGATCACCAATTTCGTACTTGAAGTAAGAGTGGGGGGTAACAACCGTAGAGAGAGACCAAGGGATGAATACAGTAAGCAGATTCAGAGGGTCGTAGGTTGCAGCAGTTTTACTCGAAGATGATGAGGCTTGCACAGTATAGCGTAGCATGGAGAGCTGTATTAAACCAGTCTCTGGACTGAAGACCACAACAACAACAAGTTGATGTTAACGAGTTTCGATCATATCTAGATCATTACAACATGTCGCATTTGGTAGTCAGCAGAGAGGACCGAAGCATCTCCCGGAGGAGTCTTCCAAGACGTCAGTGCTCCGCTCGTCGTCTCTTATCACCAACTAACAGCACATGGTCTGATGATATAGATGTAATCCAAACCGGTTACGGTTCAAGACTGAGTATTATTCCAAAACGAATTAAAATTATACAATTTGTGAGCTTCAGTGCTACGTAAAACAAAGAGTGGCGCTTGTTCTGCCATGAACGATTTCTAACGTATGTCAAAGCAACTCCGCTAGCATTTGTAGCGGTCGAGTGACATCACCACACGACCAAGGCGCAGTTACATATAAAACCTTCGGCTTCCTGATACTGTGTAAGTTTGAAAACCAGCTTCCTCACCTGAGGAGCTGAAGCCTTAGGCATAGAAACAAGCTTTTGACCATTGACTGAAGTCAATAAAGCAGGAACCACCATGGATGCTTTTATTGGCAGTTTCGCGGTTCAACTTTCGTAATCTCACATTGTTCACGGCTATTACCAATACCTGGTACAAAATACACTGATGAGCGAAAACATTGTGACCACTGCCCAATGGAAGACTGAATGCCTATGGGTGATATTGGGGATACATGGTTTCGGTAAGGAAAGAATATAAGAGTAGTTGAGACGAACGGGGTATCAGTCCAGCTGGCCGATAAGGCACGCGAATGCAGAAATCTACTTACATAAGCAACTCTGACTAAGGCCTGATAGTTTTGGCCTGATGATTGGGAGTATCATTACTAATCATCACAAACTCAACTGAAGTATGTGGGCGTTGTTTACGCTGCTTTCATTCCTTGCATTTAGCTGATTGCTTGCAAGTCAAACCCCTCAGGAGCATCAAGCCCGAAGTGAAGAAACAATTCATACAATTCGATTTCAATAACAAAGCTACTTTTCGTTATACACGCACACGTCAAATGCTTGCTGGAAACAGCACGCAGTATTTAATTATTGATATTAGTATGTAAAAAAGCCAAACACGAGGACGTGCTAAAAATAAATGCATTCAAATTGATGTGAAAACTCTTAAATCTTTTAGTTAAAACGAAGGTTGTTAACATTTTGCACCTTTATTCTTCGTATCTACATTTTTCTATCTCATCACAGTCACCCTGACAATGAATACAGTTCTCCCAACGAGAAATCGATTTGTCAATGGCGCCATTGTAGAATGTTCGTTGACGGAACCACAACTTCACCTCTGCTTGCGCGGCTTCATCACTATCGAATGTATGTCCTCGAAGGAATTTGTTAAATTTTGGGAACGGATGTCAATCGTATTGGGCCATGTCTGGACTGTTTGGAGGATAATTGATGACAATGAACTCAAGGTCGGACTGCTGCCGACGTGGTAGCACCCATTTATTATGTGGTACTGACATGCTGAAGGAGAGGGTGCTCATTGGGTGGACGATCTCTTCGGTTAGAAACTCGACTATTGAACGCTGTTTCTCACGCACCGACATTATTAAGTCACACGCTGCCCTATTACCTTCAGAGGTCTCTGGTGGCAGAGGGCTGTAATCATGTACACATGGAGAATAAAGATTAAGAATGTCAAAAATGTTTGTTTGATCTAAAAATCTTGAATAGTTTTCGCATCAAAAGTTCGGTGGGATTATTTTTCAGCACGCTTTCATACTATCACATCCTACGTGCACTGCGGTTACATCGATGAATATTAAGTTCCACTTCTGCCGAGGTGCACACCGCATGGAATGGTTTTGGAAACAGCAGAGTGCATAAAAATTTACTTGTGTCAAGACAAGCAGAGGAATGGTTTTGGAAACAGCTGCGTCTGGTTGCAGAGTGCATAAAAAATTACTTGTTTCAAGATAAGCAGACTACTTAGTGCAGAAGAGGAAGAAGTGATTCAAACAGCAGGAAATAGCTAGATCTGTAAGGAATGCTTCAAGCAGACGTACGGCAAACACCGAGATCATTGCTATTTTACGGTAGATTTCATTATACCTCCCCTTCTCCTCCCCCCTCCCCCCACCCTGCCTCACTATACTAAAGAGAATTTTTGAAACAGCTTCAGAAGCAACCCGAGACTTCTACGGGAAGACCGTGCATTTTTGTGATTAACGTGATAATGAAACTAATAAAATAATATAATAAGGAATCAATTTATTATACTGGTACTTGCTTATCAGGTTAGCATAATGTGGAATCTTACAACTATAAAGAATATATTCTCTGAATGTACCGTTTTGAAAAAATTAATGATTTTTATTTATGTTTTGTTTGTAACTGAAAGCTTGTAGAAACGTTTTTCCGCTGTTGTATTATATGTCTAGAGTTTATTCGTAAAATACAATTTTGTAAGACACCAGAAATGTACAGTGTTCAAGTAATTCAATAAAATGTGCTTCTTGAATTTCATTATTTATTAAGCTGAGTTTTGTGAGAATGGTCCTCGATTTCTCTGTTGGGTCTGGTCGACTCATTTTAATTTTCTTAATCTTAGACGGATGCAGTAATTTCAACGTCTCTGCAGATGACACACCCTATCTAGTAAAAGAATAAAAACGAAAAAAAGATGAGGAGTGAACATTGTGTCAACGTTTTCTTGTCCCATGAATGTTTTATACTGATTTGTTCTTTTTACATTTTTGTTTCACGAATCCATTACTAAAATTTGTTATAAAAACATTCAGCTCTGTAAATGATACATCAATGAAGACAGCCTTTGCAATGGGTCCCCAATCTTAATATCGACACTAGCTGTATTACTCGTATGTTGTTGGTTTAAAAAGGTCTCCTTTGACTAAGAAAGAAAAGGAAGTAAGGATAATTTGACAGCACTACGAGATAAAAATGTGCCTTGAAGAATTAAGACTAAGATAACTAGAGCACCTTTTGCGGTTCCTTCCATGGCTTTTGGTCACTTCTGTAAAAAAGACACTGACTTTTTGAAAGAGATAGGAGCGAACACTGAACATAGAAACATACATCTATATTTGTGGCGACACTTGCAAACGAGAAAAATAGTTGCCGAAAAAATATTTATGTGGAGATCATGTTTTTAGATTCCAAATGACAGCTTTCAGTAAATTCGTGCCAATGTACAGGAGTACAAAAATTTATTTTCAAATTAACGTGTAATTTGCTTGAACAGCGTGACAGAACTCCAACGCTTGCTTTTTGCTGCAATACTGCATTACATGTTCGATGCAGATGGTGAGATGTGACAGTCAAATTATTGACTGCCAAAGGAACATCGCATGTGCAACTCGTAAATGAAAATTCAGATCGAAATGCAACGAAACTCTGTTGAATAAGGATCCCTACGACACATTCAGATATAGAGATGACTGCCTCCTACGTTTCTGGATGGCTACCAAGGAATTTGCGGACACGTTGCGAAAGCGGAAGCTGTTGTGGGTCACTGGAGCAAGCCGATCCCACTGTCTGGACCACGCAGCGTTTCGATCAGTCTCGATGCTAACTATCTCTCTCAAGAGAAAGTATTGATCTACAATGCCATTTTTTGGTATGGTAAAATTCATCAGTTGTTCAATCATTTATTCGATTTACTCTCGACAGAACTGTGGCTATTCCGCAAGCAAGCAATTTCCTACTAAACTTGGAGGTCGTTTCTACATGCCACAATAATTTATCTTGGGGATCCTTATTAACACAGTACAGAAATAAGAATTCATTTCAGTACGTCTCAGAACGTCACGATATGAAGCAATTTGGAAACGTCGTCAACCAAAAGGCTTAGAAAAAGTAAATGACAGCACCTCACCTGCGTTACTGCGAAGGTAACTAGCATACATACCACGTAATTTGATTCGGATACCTTTCTTATGAGCAGTGGCCGAACAGTTCAACGGAAATGAAAAGACAATGTCTTTATAGTTAATTCTTCTTTACTTAAAATTTGCTTCCGCTGCGAAGACTGATATGATCCTACATCAATGGACGTTGATCTCATAAAATTAGTTTATCGTAGTAAACATGTTCGGTGACAGTGCTACCATCATAACAAAGGATTTCATATTACTTGAATGAGGGTGTGTCCAACAATCTCAACATGGAACGAGACCACTGCCACCAACTATGAACACTGAACTGGGATCAACTTTGTCATGCATAGCTTTTTTTCGTAAACTATTCCTCCACTTTCTTCTGTCTCTTTTCGCGGACTCCCCGTCTGAAGACTACCAGTCGGAGAGCAACAAACTGTCGAAATTCAAAGATCTAAAGAATAGGTACAGTAATTAAATTTCGAATCTATTAACGTACATTAATTTTTACACATCCAAATTAAATTTATACAGAGCAATATGTGCTCACGCAAATTCCAATTAACAATTCAGAACAACGTCGAACAAAATAAGTAGTACTTTAGAATAACCCAAAATATGTTCCATTAAACATGTATCCTCGAGGGTATTTTGTAGAAGTTTTTAATATTTATCGTTCCACATTAATAAGATTCGCCGATATGTTGTGAAACTCTGTTCTTTTCAATTTCCTGTAGCTTGAAAATAGGGCTGAGGACTTACCAGTTGGGAATATTTTAGAGAAGATTTCCATTTGCATCAGTCATTGACAACTGTAGAGAGGATTTCTGCGTATGTGCATACAAGTCATATATTATATACTAAGTACGTACTGAGAACTGTTAACGAGGATTTCGTCGAGCAGAAGTTACCAAGCCACAAAACTTTCATTTAAAGCAAGTTTTACTTTCAATTTAGTAAATTTCACAAGTAATAGCAAATATCTTTAAATTTCAGTCATTTATACAAATTCAACTAACATGACCAAGCTTTCTTAAAAACTTTAAATCTGTAAGCAAAACGAAAAGAAACATTAATTTAAATTCTTGCCTAATATTGAAACTATCAACTGTAAAAGACATTCATCATAACAGTTCGGGAGCAGTTTCCGGCTTCGCCTGTGCTCAGTGGCACATAGATACAGTTGAATAATGTAACAAAATCAGTGACAACATTACACTGTAAATTACTGACAAGATACGACTTCTTAATGCAAGCAAACCATGACACTAAATCAATCATTTGCATACAGTGTAATAACACAAGCAGAAAAGAGTTTTCATTGTAATGTACCTCCTCTAAACAGTATGCGACTAACCATAATCCCTTAAACTAATTGCTTAAAACATTTAAGTATTACTAGTTCAGTAACAGAAATGCTGAGAGCGAGAAAGCAAGTGATTTCATTTTATACTAAGATACATAGAAAACATACTCATTCATACACATTAACATATTCTTTTGCATTGTTTTCCCCAAATACCTTCACATGCATCAGCTCCATACGAAATGACATGCTCGCAATGTTTAGTGCACATGAATGAGTAATATAGTGAGACACAAGGTGCACATTACAATTCGGCGGGTATAAAATTGCTTAAATCGACCACCTGAAGCAACAATCACAGTTCTTTAGACGTTTATCATGGTTTTACTTCTGCAGTCACTTTTGGAAATTTTGCGGACGATCCAACATAAAATCGTTTAGTTTTGTGCTAATGGATAGTTTCATGGGTGGACTTCGAAAGTTTCTGGTTTTTTCAAAATTCACTCTGTAACATTAGTTAAATACTATTCACTGATTTCTTCACACGGTGGTAGAGGCACATTCTTCATATTCATATACATTTTCATGAAGTCACCTAACTTGAACAATGGGACTTAACGAACTAGAGAGATCTTCACAGGCCAGTTCAGCTGCAACACTCTGTAGGTGAAAACTGAAAGAAATACATTAATAAATTGTTGGGGATCCATGATCATTGGATATTGTGGCAGTAAATATCTGATTTTTAAAATATGAATCCACAGAAACTCGTTCTGGATTATCATCGCTGATTTCATCACGCTTTGTAGATGGCTCACCATTCATTTATAATTATATAAAGCAGTACTTAAAATCAGAGAAGGTGATGGCCACAATGTTCAGCCTACTGCGAGACTTGTCCGTCAAAGGTCTTCTTCGATCGATGTTGTCAGATAGGGTATTAAACAACAGCCGCTGCTGTCCTTCAGCAGTAATTCTGATAGGGTGCTAGACGGCAGTCGCTTACTGATTCTTCCACCGATGCATCTATAATCGTGAATAAAATGGTCTGCACAAGCAAAAACGTTTCGGGAAGAAGAAAAAGCGATAGATAAAGGCTGTAAGACGCTTCCTTAATACTGAGTTTCCGAAAGAGTTGAATTTCGTCATGATCGGCTGTATTTTTCCAGGGGACCACAGTCACTGATCTGCTTGCAGAATCTGCAACATTGACGAACAAGTCATTCATGAGCTACATCAGACAACCAGTAGGTGCACGATAAAACAAGATCGTTAATAGTGATGTATTCTATGGATGTACATGCGTCCTTGAAAGGAAAAGTGTTGAACGGCATTTACGGATATGGCGGAGCAACATCAGTACCTTGCCTTGAGTGGAAACCCCACTTTTATAATCCACTTCCAGTTGAGTCAGTTGAATAATTCCGAATATTTCCAAGTTGTTCCAACCCTTCCCGCAAGTGGCGTAGGGAAAGGGTCTGTGCATGTGCATTCATGGCATTTATTACTGTATGTGAAATACCTAGTCAACAAGTTGCCAATAGTTCTAGACATGTTCCAACATGTTTTAATGGGGGAAAGATCCTCTATTGTCAGCATATTCATCATACAGGGTGATTCAAAAAGAATACCACAACTTTAGGAATTTAAAACTCTGCAACGACAAAAGGCAGAGCTAAGCACTATCTGTCGGCGAATTAAGGGAGCTATAAAGTTTCATTTAGTTGTACATTTGTTCGCTTGAGGCGCTGTTGACTAGGCGTCAGCGCCAGTTGGTGCTAAGATGGCGACCGCAGTATCTGGAGATGTTAGAGAATTGGCTGTTCCCTGAGCTCGAACAAGAAGCACAACAATTCATATTTCAGCAGGATGGAGCGCCACCACATTGGCACTTATCTGTCCGTAACTACCTGAACGTCAACTACCCGAGGCGATGGATCGGCCGCCAGGCAGCCCACGACAGAGCACTTCATCACTGGCCTCCAAGAAGCCCTGATCTTACCCCCTGCGATTTTTTCTTATAGGGGTATGTTAAGGATATGGTGTTTCGGCCACCTCTCCCAGCCACCATTGATGATTTGAAACGACAAATAACAGCAGCTATCCAAACTGTTACGCCTGATATGCTACAGAGAGTGTGGAACGACTTGGATTATCGGGTTGATATTGCTCGAGTGTCTGGAGGGGCCATATTGAACATCTCTGAACTTGTTTTTGAGTGAAAAAAAAACCTTTTTAAATACTCTTTGTAATGATGTATAACAGAAGGTTATATTATGTTTCTTTCATTAAATACACATTTTTAAAGTTGTGGTATTCTTTTTGAATCACCCTGTATTTTTCTTCCATATTACAAGGCAACTATTTCCAAGATTGACAGACATGCTTCAAGATGCACACTGTCTCTCCAACTGTACGCTAGCATAATATTCACTTTCACGTCTGAAATAAGAGAAAAGAGGTACGCATATTCAAGGACCTCATATATACGTACTGCCCGTCTGCATGTCTGTGTTGCACAGTTACAATGGCTAGTTTTTTTTTTTAGTAATGATTGTAATTTTGCAAGGAAAGTAACGTCCCTGCTGTCTATCTTCTTCAGCATGTGAAAGCATTTTGCAAGCTTTAATAACAGCTTCTTATCATGCTCAGCTGCTCACCAGTCCACCACCAGCTGTCAGTTGTCCACTGCTGTCTCCGCTTGCACGAGATGATGGAAGAAGCGTGGTTCTGTATGTACGAGGGTTGATTGAAAAGTAATGCCTCCACTTTCATAACTCCTCAACAGTTGGTAGCATTGGGATGCGGCAGGTACTGGCTTGTTCCGTAGTCTCTTCTCTACAGCTCCAGATTCCGGGAAGCCTTAGCATTGAACAGTTGTGTTGTTACAGTGGAAAGTATGGAGCTCAGCGCAGACAGTCTGTCAGTGCAATTTAAGCAACGTGCAATCATTGAATTCTTGACAGGAGAAGGTGTCACCCCAAAGGAGATTAATCAGAGAATGGAAGCAGTTTTTGGTGATTTTGTTGATGTGAGTACTGTGCGTCTTCATTCTTGTAACGCGAGAGGAATTCCTGGCACATTTCAAGTCTGTGTGCCTTCATTTCAGGAGTCAGCATCTGAGGTACACATCGGGCACAGATATTCTGACAGCAAAGCAAAACAATAACGTGACCCACACGCTTTTGTGAAATGCCGATTGTACTTACAATTTTTCTCTGAGTGATACGACGATCTTCCTGAATCAACGTGTCAACATTTTGTTTGTAAATTCGGTGGCTGCTGTCATAGGATGTCCAACTCTTTGTTTGTCACGCAGGTGAGATGTTCCCGCCTAAACATCTTTAAACTTACTCGCCCAACGAACCATTGTACTCACATCAACGCAATCACCATAAACTGCTTTCATTCTCTGGTAAATCTCCTTTCGGCTGACACCTTCCCCTGTCAAGAATTCAATGACTGCATGTTGCTTAAAGCGCATTGACCGATCGTCTGCGCAGCGACCCATACCTTACACTGTAACAACACAACCGTTCAATGCTAAGGCATTTCGCCAACTGGAGCTATGGAGAAGAGGCTACGGAGCAAGCCAGTACCTGCCGCACACCAATGCTGCCAACTGTTGAAGAGTTACGAAGGTGGAGGCATTACATTTCAGTCAACCCTCGTAATAAAATTTCGGATGCAGAAAACTGCTGCAGAGAAATGGTTGCGAACCAGCCGCTTGACGACATAAGGTCAAACAGAAAGCGATGTCCACACATAAATAAAAGAAGATACTTATTAGCTAGAGAAAATACGGAGCATTACATACAAAACGCAAAAATGGTTCAGATGTCTCTGAGCACTATAGGACTTAACATCTGAGGTCATCAGTCCCCTAGAACTGAGAACTACTTAAGCCTAACTGACCTAAGGACATCACACACATCCATGCACGAGGCAAGACTCGAACCTGTGACCGTAGTGGTCGCGCGAATCCGAACTGGAGCGCCTAGAATGGCTCTGCCGATGCGGACGGCTTCAAAACACAATGTATCACAAGAAAGCAAAATCTTTTGCATCATTATGAGTGAGTGGAGCAAGAGTACGTCAGCACCAACGTAGCCTACAATTATACTCCTGAGAAAATTTTATCTCGGAATGAATGTAAGGCAGTTTGAAAAATTTTTGATACTCTGAACCATTCTGATTTTTTTAGGGCTGTTGGAAAGCATGCGTTGAATGTATTTCTAACGGTTTGAGTCGATGGAACTCTCTGGCGGATCCGCCAGTGTAAGAGGAGGTTTGGGTTACTGTGTTATCAGCAGGGAAGCAGAACAGCAGAGTGGTTTGGTCACTGAAGTTTGGAACTTGGAATGTGGATTAGTCACTGAATGTCACCTGAATAAGAAGTCGACCAGCGACATTTCAACACAGGACGACTTTTGCTGACACAAAGTAGAAACACGGAGGAGTAACCGCAGCTAAATCAGGATCAGGCAGATCTCACATACTGACGAAAAAGGATCATCGAGGATAGCGGAGGGTAGTTGTAAAGAACCACGTGAAATCAGCAGCAGGGATCTTTCACAAGCTCCAATGATCTACTGAGAGTATAGTTAACACAATGAATGTGCATTGGCCCTTGAAAAGAGCGGGACAGCTCCACATAAACCACACATTTCTGAAGCCAGTGCTAAGTGACGCTTGAGCTGCTGTATAAGTGTGACGTCATTGGACAGTGGATGACTGGAAAAGAGTAATTTTGACTGGTGAATCATGTTACATCCTGCGGCAGTCTAATGGAGAAGGTCGCCTCTCAACAGAAGAGGAGGAGGTGTTACGGAATGGGTAAATTTCTATGGTTAGAGTGTGGCGCATAAGAAAACGCTAAATGCAGAAGGATATGTTCATATTTTACATCTCCCTTACGGCATTCGGTAGAGGGAAAGTTTTGAGATGACGATTTTTATATCAGCATGACAGTGCTCCCTGCCGTAAAACAGCATGTGTGAGGCAATGGTGCACGGACAATAACATACCTAAGACAAACTTGCCTGCCCGGAATTACGACCAGAACCCAATGGAAAAGCGTTGGAATGAGTTATCACGTCGATCTCACCGCAGATTAAGGTATCTAACATTCATACGTTCTCTGTTTTCTGCTCTTGAGGAAGGGTGGGCCGCTGTTCCCCCACAGACTTCAGACACATCATCCAGATACATCATACAAAGGACGTGAAGTTCACCTGTGGTCTAGGAGTAGTGTCTTTCACTAATAATTAAAACGTTCGAGGTCCTGAGTTTGACGCCAGCCACTGCTTATACCTTGAATATAAATTATTAACAGTGGCGGCCGAAGATTTCCGGCGTAAGAAGTCGCCTTCATTTTGCCGATGGCCATATCAAAGAGGACGGAGAAGCTGACCGAGGTTCAGGGCTCTCTCTTGTCCTTAGGGCGCGAAACTGATCCTACAATCAGGAACGACCAATGGCTTGAGGATGCAGAAGGTTATGGGACCACTGCATGAAAGAAACATAATGTGTATCCATAGTACATGTGACAACTGATGGATTATACACTCTGAATCATTTCTCATATAGCCCTCCGGGAGGGGACTGCAAAATGTGAGGTGACCATGTGAAAAAATGGAATAACCAACGATAGGATAAAATTTTAAAAGTCCGAGCATGGAATGTCAGACTGTTTAAGGTAGTAGGAAAGCTAAAAAGTCGGAAAAGCTCAGGCTCGATCTAGATGTAGAGGGGTTAGTGAAGTAAAATAGAAATAAAAGTAAGGATTTTCGAGCAAATGTATGTAGGTTAATATGAACAGCAGCATGAAATCATATAACGGGCGTAGGATTTGTTGCGAATAGGAAGGTAGCGCGGAAAGAGCTTCTGGAACACTTAAAGCTTGCTCATCAGAACTGACAGCAAACCACCACCGACAACGATACTTCAGATATACATCCCGACGTCGCAAGCAGCACGTGAAGAGATAGAAAAAGTATACGAGGATATTGAGAGAGTAATTCACCACATAAAGCGACATAAAAATCTAATAGTCACTGGGAACTGAAATGCATTTGTAGGGGGACTACAAGAAATAGTTATGAGAGAATACCGGCTAGGTAGCAATAACGAGAAAGGAAAAAGAATAATTGAGTTTTGCAATAGATTTCATCTTGTAAGACCGAACACTCTGTTCAAGAATCACAAGAGGAGAAGTATGTACAAGTAAGGCAACTCCGAAGCTACCTTGGGTAAGAGATGAAATATTTCATTTGATCGATGAAAAAAGGATATTCCAAAATGTTAAGGGAAAGACAGGAAATAGTAACTTAAGTACTTTAGGAATAAAGTAAATAGCAAATTTAGGGCAGCCATGGCCAAATGGCTGCATAAGGAATGTGAAGAAATCGAAAAGGAAATAACTGTCGGAAAGACAGACGCAACACATAGAAAGGACAAAACAACCTTCGGTAAAATTAAAAGCAAGGCTCTAAACACGAAGACTGAAGTGTGAATTCCACTGATGAACGCAGAGGAGAGAGCGAATAGTTTAAAAGAGTTCATTGAAGTCTCCGTGTGTGGGGGTGTGGGGTGGGGGGGATGAGGGAGGGGGGAGGGAGGAGGGAGGGTACGTGGGTGCCTGGAGTTACTACGCGCTAGAAGAAACAGGAGTCGACAGGGAAAAGATAGGGGACCCAGTATTAGAAAAAGGGTTCAAATGGCTCTGAGCACTATGGGACTTAACAGCTATGGTCATCAGTCCCCTAGAACTTAGAACTACTTAAACCTAACTAACCTAAGGACATCACACACATCCATGCCCGAGGCAGGATTCGAACCTGCGACCGTAGCAGTCGCACGGTTCCGGACTGCGCGCCTAGAACCGCGAGACCACCGCGGTCGGCCCAGTATTAGAATCCCAATTTTAAATAGCCCTGGAACACTTAAGATCGAATAAAGAAAACGGGGAAGATAACATTCCATACTCATTTCTAAAATCATTGGGGGAAGTGGCTATCAAACGATTATTCATGATGGTGTATAGTACCTATGACACTGGAGACGTACCAGCAGGTTTTCGGAAAAATTTTAGTCACACATTTCCGGGGATAACAAGGTCGGATAATTCCAAGAATGGTTCGCAAAAGAATGGAAAACAACAGTAAGGATGAGTTAGATCAAAATCATTTTGGCTTAAGGAAAGATAAAGGGACTAGAGAGGTAGTTTCAAGTTTGCGCTTGGTGATGGAAGCAAGCTACAGGGAAAAACGGGAGATATACAACATGTACAAGAACCAAGAGGGAATAGTAAGACGGGAAGACCGAGAAAGAAGTACTCGGATTAAAAAGGGTGTAAGAGAAGGATGTAGTCTTTCGCCCCTACTGTTCAATCTATACACTGAAGAAGCAATGACGGAATAAGAGAAAGTTTCAAGACTGAGATTGAAATTCAAGGTGAAAGGATATCAACGACAAGGCTCGCTGATGACATTTATATCCTCAGGGAAAGTGAAGCAGATTCACGGAAGCTGCCGAATGGAATAAACAGTCTAGTGAGTGAAGAAGATGGTCTGTGAGTAAACCGGATAAAGATAAAGGTAATGACTTGTAGCAGAAACAACAAAAGCGAGAAGATTATCATCAAAATTAGGGTTCGCGAAGTAGACGAAGTTAAAGAAATCTGCTACCGTGGAAGCCAGATTACCCATGACGACCGAAGCAAGGAGGACATAAAAAGCAGACTGCAACAGGGAAGGAAGGCATTCGTAGTCAAGAGAATCAAAAATTGGCCTCAATATGAGGAGGAAATTTCTAAAAATGTTCGTTGGGAGCACATTATTTTATGGCACTGAACCATAGACAATAGGAAATCCGGAAAGGAGCAATCGAAGCGTTTGAGATGTGGTGCTACAGAAGAATGTTGAAAATCAGGTGGGCTTATAAAATAAGAAGTATGGAGGTTTTTCGCAGAACCTGCGATCGAAGGAACGTACGGAAAATAGTGTCAAGAAGGAGGGACATGATGACTGGACATGTGTTAAGTCATCGGAGAATGATTTCTGTGGTACTAGAGGGAACATTAGAGGGTAAAAACCGTAGGGGAAGTCAGAGATTGGGACACATCCAACAAGTAATTGAGTTTGTAAGGTACAAGAAGTACTTGAGATGAAGAGTTCAGCGCGGGAGTGGAACGAGTAACGGGCTGCATCAAATCAGTCAGATGACTAATGGCTAAAAAGAAACCAAAAATAAGCAAAATAAAATAAAAGGAGGATACACCACTTGTTAATGCCCAATCGAAAGTGGTAGGCAAAAGGCAATAATTTACTTGATAATAAAGTGGAATACTCAGTTGAAGAATGAGAAGTCGTGCATGGTAACATTAGATCAGTTGAAAGCCACTCGCAGTAAGTGACTTGCTGATTTAGAAACACTTTATATAAGTATTGCATGGGATTTGATACATCGAACAACCCATATTGGATTCTTGGAAAAAGATGGCCATGTATCATATTTGATTTCAGTGGAAAATTATAAATATAGGCCGCATTGCGTCATTTGTTCACCTAGATGCTAGATGCTAAACTCACTGCAGTGTGTAAGGTGCCGCTCTGACAAGCATCTTCTTTACCTCGCTGTTCTTGGGAGGATGCTTTCAGCTGTTAGAAGATGTTTTGATATGAAGCGACGCCTCTGGTTATGATATGGGAATTAAACAGCAGTAGTTAATCTGACCACAAAATTGCGCTTATTACCCGTCAGTGTAATCCACACATCACAGAGTCTTGGGCATGATCATTTGAGCGTCCGACTGCTTAGCTGGGTGGTAACGTGCTCGCTTTCCGTGCAAGTGGATCCGCGTTCGATTCCCGACTGGGTTGAAGATTTTCTCCGCTCGGGGACCACGTGTTGTGTTGTCCTCATCATCATTTCATCCTCATCACCGGCTCGCAAGTCACGTAATGTGGCGTCAACAGAAATAAGGCTTGCACTTGGCGGCCTAACTTCCCCGGATGGGGCCTCCCGACCATCGATGCCATACGCTCTTTTCATTTGAGTTCCTTGAATGGGCATTTTTGTTTCCTGAGTCTTGTTGTGTGGAGATAAAACTCTTGCCTTTCAGATTGAGATTCCTTTGCCATGCGTGCCTTGAATGACGCGCACCCCTGAGATGATTTTCCATGTTTGTGTCCGCAAGACAGGACTTACATAATAGGGTAGGCTTCTGCAGCCAGATTCAGTTGGTGTTAAAGTGTTACGAGTATCTAACCGCGTCATAATGTAAAAAATTATACTGGAGAAATAAACGTTTTGGCCACGGTTACAGTGGAGACTCACAAGAAAGTCACTGTAATCATGGCCGAAACTTTGGTTTCTCCAGTACAGGTTTTCTTTCATTATGACGCAGTATAATGCTCAGAAAATGTGTAATTTCCAGACAGGACTTGCAGTTTAATGCTGACTAATTTAATTTTCGCCCACTGGATAAAGCTGGAGCTTGTTGACTCAGGATAGTGAAGCGTTATGAAAACAGAGGTTCCACTGTGAATAGCTTGTTGTTACTGCTGGACTTCAACAGACAGCGCCATCATTTTAGTCATACTCATCATCATTGTTCAACACTTTTCTTGTTTTGTACAGAAAGAGTACGCCCGGCGTGCACTTCATACTGCTCCTATTAATAAATAATTTATGTTGCTTATCAGTTACTTGTAATACAAGAAATCAAGGATTCTTCGGGTTGCTTGTTGCAGGACTTAGAGCATTTGATGGAAGGCAGAAGCGCAATATGCCTCGAAAAACTATCCGCATTGAAGAAGGAAGAACGCCATCTAGTATTGAGCTTGAAATGCATCAACCCAAAATTTGAAGTGGCAGTGCTGGTCTATGTCAACGAGTAAAATTTACATCTACCACCAAGATACTCGACTATCAGTGACGGTGAACTTGACTTACTCAAAGTAACCCCATGTGCATGATATACGGTAGCACGAACAACATGGACACAGTTGATTCTGAAAAATAGTAGTAGGAACTCAGATAATTTATTTTCTTTCATAACTGCCTACTAGATAAACTTTGTATATAAAATCTCAGTTACTTTTCGTTGAATCACATAGGCACTACAAGAAAAATTAGTGTTGTGATTAGTTCTCACATACAAGTGATTGATGTTTCCGGAATTGAATGTGAAAATGATACGGTGGGTCGAAAAGGAATGTCTTACAGATGCTAACACATTCTTCGAAGTATCCTGTAAGTATGAATTTATTTGTTACACTGAACTGTTTCTGTTTGACTACGATGAACATGTTGACTGTTACTTTCTAGATATGTTATTCATATCGTATACAATTTGCCCACAAAATGCAGCTTAGTGTCACTTCAGTTTTATTAATGCAGGTACAGGTGCCAAAAATGGTTTTGCTAGTGGAGATATCAACAATATCATGCAGCCATTCTGTCAACCTACTGTTTCAATTAGATGATATTGAAAATGGCGTCGAAGACGATTAAGTTCGTATATTTCCACTGTAAGACAAAATAAAAGTCGAACAAAAAAAAATTTTTCAAATGGCTCTGAGCACTATGGGACCTAACTTCTAAGGTCATCAGTCCCCTAGAACTTAGAACTAGTTAAACCTAATTAACCTAGGGACATCACACACATCCATGCCCGAGGCAGGATTCGAACCTGCGACCGTAGCGGTCGAGCGGTTCCAGACTGTAGCGCCTAGAACCGCTCGGCCACTCTGGCCGGCAAACGTCGAACAATTCGTGCTGCAAGAGGATGTTAATTGTGACTTTATGCAAATGTAAGACGAAATTATAATAACATTTATATCTGCGGTATTTATTTTTGTTTTTCTTCCTGTCATTATCTCTGTTGAGTGTTATGACGTCGTTGCGTCATTAAATTAAGCATTTTAGAGAGTTAGAGAGAGAGGATGTTTACTGTGGAGTAAAAATCATAGAAATGAAATTTGCTTATTAGTATGATTATGAAGAAATTTTAGAAATTTTGTGCATAATTTTCTGACGATGTGGGCACACAAGTGAAACGAAATTGAATATTGAATAATGAGGCTGTACACTACTTATAGCGATAGAACATTATGCAGCAAGTGTATGTGTGTGTGTCTGTGGGAGGGGAGGGGGTTGAAAAAGAGGACATAAAGCTTTCATAAAACCACATACTTACTGGACCACAATATGAGAGATAGAGGCATGACGTTTAAGGAGAGTGTTTAAAACTCATGAAAACAGAGACAGCCGAAACACCAACTTGTGCATCGTGCGTGTGCGTGTCTGTGCGCGCGCTTCTCTCTCTCTCTCTCTCTCTCTCTCTCTCTCTCTCTCTCTCTCTCTCGCTCTGTGTGTGTGTGTGTGTGTGTGTGTGTGTGTGTGTGTGTGTGTGTGTGTGTGTATGTGTGCGTGTCTTTCTGACGTATTTTAGGTGTGCAGATACTACAAGTAACATCGTTTATGTACTTTCTTTGGGTAAATACTTTTAAACATGACACGAAAGTTCAAATGGTTCAGCTCCTTTTGAGCTTGCCAAGACGGCTACAGTAGAGCTACACTGTGATTGGCTGTTTCATTTTATTGGCCGGTGAAATACTACACTGTAATTAGCTGTTCTGCTTAAGTGACTGATAAAATATTAGGCTCTGACTGGAGGACAGGGGAAGGAAGGCGAGGTTGAGAGGGGGAGGGTTAGAGGTCAAAGGGAGAGGCGTGATGCCGCCGTTAAAATAATGAGTGGCATGTGAGGAACAGTCACATGGAAAGTGTACCAGAATCGGCACTGCATTCTTGCTGCTTCAACTGTGACCTTTCTGATAAGAAATCAGGAATACATTTGCATAACTGAGGTGTTCCATAGACACACAATTTGTTTAGAAGCTGCTTCTGAAAAAACGACTTCTAAAGACTTCCGGAAACAGAGAAATATGGTTTCAACCCGAGATTTTTTATGCCTAACATATTATGCAGAACGACGTTTATTGTCAAATACACCACCCTAAGATAAAAAGCCAGCAGATTCAGGAATTGTACACACATCAGCGGAGTATAAATCACATAATTCAACTAATGGCTCTGTATTCACAAAAAGTAATGTGTACCCTTGAATAGGCATCCTGAGTGGATTGCATAATTGCAAACATCCAAAAGGATTTCCAATACTTTCCTCACAAGCGCCTTCTAACCGAACTCAAACTGCGGTAGTAAATAGTGTGAGGTCATGTAGTGAAACCGAAGTGAAATTCGAGGTTTCCCGAGGAAGTATAATAGGTCAGCCGCAGTTCTACATGGAAACAATTTAGGAGACAATCTGAGAAGACCTCGTACATTCTAAGCAGATAACACTGTCGTTTTCCTCCTAATATATCGTCGATTCAACTAAATACGTGCCGATTACAATTAAGAACTACTTAAACTGGAACCATCGCATAGAAAATGTTGTAGGGGAGCCTATAATACGCTTATTCATCCTCTGCTGGCGTACTTCTGCGCCGTATGGAATCATGACGATGTAAGATTGATGGAGAACATCGAAAAAGTTGAAAGAAGTGTAGTTCGTTTCCTACTATCTGAAACGGGGGAGAGAGTGTCACGGATATGATACGCGAATTGTGGTCGTAATAACTAAAACAAAGACGTTTTTCCTTGTTGCGACATCTTTACAAGATATTTGAATCACCAACTTTCCGCTCGGAATGCGAAAATAATTTATTAACTCCCACCTACATAGGGAGAAACGACCACCGTATAAGATAAATCAGAGCTCGCACAGAAACATTTAGGTGTTCATTTTTCTAACGTGGTTTTAGAGATTGGAAGGATCGAAAAACAGTCTGGAAGCAGTTGTATGAGCTCCCCCACCCGAGCATTTAAGTGTGAACTGCAGAGTAGTCATATTGATAGAGCTGAATGCACAAAGTTGGTGAAGGCTGCAAACTGACATCCAAGCAAGTACATCTAATGATGATAACAGGGACTATTTAGTGATTTGCTTGTTTGAAGATTCGTATTACAGGAGATACGAAATAATAAACTACTTGCAATTGTAAACTGAAAGACAGTCATCTTTTGTTTGTCAACAGTATTGAAGTTGGAACTATTTAGTAAAAGTGTCGCTTAGCTTGGAATGGATCGCAGAGACTATACAGTATCCAGAATGAGATTCTCACTCTGCAGCGGAGTGTGCGCTGATATGAAACTTCCTGACAGATTAAAACTGTGTGCCGGACCGAGACTCGAACTCGGGACCTTTGCCTTCGCAGGAAAGTGCTCTATCAACTGAGCTACCCAGTGCTTGGGTGGTTCAGTTGGTATAGCACTTGCCCGCGAAGGCAAAGGTCCCGAGTTCGAGTTTCGGTCCGGCACACAGTTTTAATCTGCCAGAAAGATTCACTACACAGTATAAAAACTCTTCTCCACCAACCATATATCTCAAATTCGCTTACCGATGTATCAGTCCTGTTATCTATTTTGGTCAGTCAAAGAAAAAAAGAAAGAGAGAAATCTGGTCATCAGGAAATTCTGAAATGGTGGAACATCCGTAGAGGCGAAATATGTAAGATTCCAAAAAATCGCTGCATCAAACACAGATTACCTCATCTGGCTAGAAAGAGAACTCTCCGAACAGAGGAAATGCTAAACTCTTTCTGATGTGCGTATTTCCAGTCTTCAGATCAACCTTCACCTGGAAGTTCTCGAGAGCGCTCTTCCTTATCCGCAAGTCAATACTAACCTCTCTAATACTAACCTCCCTAATGTCGATTGGGTAGAGCTGGTATCGGTGGAGACTTTCCAGATTGTATACTTTATCTACTGGGAATCGATCGTTATATATAATGTGGAAAGATATCAGACTGAAGTTATATGAGTCAAAAGATATGGAAGGGAAGTAGTACTTGGGATGGAAGTGAGACAGAGCTGTACCCTGCCAATTGGCAAATTGAGCAAGCAGAAAAGTAACGAAGAGGGAATTTTGGAAGGGAATTAATGTTCAGAGAGCAAAATTTAAATCTTTTAGTTCAGCCGATGATGTTGTAATTCCATCAGCGACGGCAGAAGGCAGCAGAATGGAATGGGTAATGTCTTGAAATGAGGTTGTAAGATGAACAGCAACAAAAGCAAAACAAGGATGATTAAATCAGGCAATTTAGAATAAATTAGATCAATTATATTAGGAAATGAGATGCTAGAAGTACTAGGCGATGTGTGTCAAATGGTTCAAATGGCTCTAAGCACTATGGGACTTAACATCTGAGGTCATTAGTCCCCTAGACTTAGAGCTACTTAAACCTAACCAACCTAAGGACATCACACACATCCATGCCCGATGCAGGGTTCGAACCTGCGACTGTAGCGTGGTTCCGAATTGAAACGCCTAGAACCCCTCGACAACATCAGCCGGCACGTTGTGTCTCATTTTGGCAGCGAAGTAAGTGACTATGAACGAAGTAGGCAGACAGACCATAGTAAGGAAATTTAGAAGGTCTTTTCTCGAAGTACGTGTAGAGTGCAGACTCTTATGGACGATAAATAGTTCAGATAAAAAGAGAAATGAGCCGTTGCTGGTACGCGTCATGCCTTGTTTTTTATCATTGGTTACAGTCCAGTGGTGTCTTATTTCTTATTCGGTTACCACCATAACGTTACTTCCCTCCATGAGTGGCAACAGCAACGTGTATCGATACTAGTACTGCTGTAATATCTTTGGTGTGGCGGATATATTTTCCGGGTGTGCAGTGTGTGGCAGTCGGTTGGTTGGGGCAGAGCAGCGAGGAAGCCTCCGTGGCCCATAGTCAGGCCGGAGCGGCTGGCGGCGTGCACGCGCGGTTGGATTTGTGACGAGCTTCTTGCGACGGTTACGAAGTTCGTCGCCCACCGATGATGGACACTCGAGTAGAGTGCTCACTTAACCTACTATCAAGCGTCAACTGCTATTACATCTCTTCGTTTGATCCTAGTTGTCGCTTTCTGGGAGATTCCCGCGAGCAACAACGTGTATGCATTGAAGTCGGCTAGAGTTGCAAACATTTTCCTGTGTGGTGTTTAACTTAATTAAATTCATTCCTTCATTAATGAAGTGTACCAGCGGTATCTTCTGCTTTGTGGCCTTCGACGTTCCACAGTTACCTGCCCAGGACATTGACGTAGTTTTCAACAGTGTATTTTCCTCGTCTTGTTGATGCTGTCCAGCATGGCGTGTAATTCGACAGCTGAGGTGTGTTGGTGGCTTTGGGCGTTTATTCTGACTTGGCTGAATTGGGCATCAGTACCAAGAACGTTGTGCTATTGACATCTTGTTGTCATTTTGCCGGCCAGTTGGAGCAGAAGCGATCTTGTTGATTGGTTCGTCGGCTGGCTTTCGGTTGGGTTGCCTTCCAGTTAAGAGGTTGTCGGTCTGGCTGCCTGTCTCACATAAACGTCCGTTAGTGTTGCCTTCCCAGACCGACCCTTGGAACCTCCTGAGCGTCGCTCCTTGTGTTTTACATAGTGATTACCTTTTTAATCTTAAGTACTCTGTGTGGCCTTCAGCCGAGCTTTAGCTTATTAAAATTGCAAGACTTCATCTTAGGCCTTATGCCTAAAAAAAATTGTTTCTCGTTCGGTATGTGGCCTTCATCTGAGTTTCAGCCTTATCAAACCAAAAGTTGAAAAATTTTGTCTAGGCTTTAAGCCATAAGAAATTAAAAATTGGAGATTTCTTTGTCTGGGATTTAAGCCGTGAGATTGTTTGGATTTCATATGTGGCCTTCAGTCGAGTTTTATGTGAAGCATTTTAGGATAAAGCATTTAGCCTATTTTGGTTGAAAATTAGAAGCGCTTCGCTTTAGGCCTTAACTCGTAAAATTGTTTTCTGCACGGTGTGTGGCCTTCAGACGAGTTTTAATCTCTCTTAAATTAAAAATTTAAAGTCATTGACTGCCATTAAGTCATAAGATTGTTATTCCATAGTATGAGGCCTTCAACAGAGTTTTACACGAAATATTTTAAGATAAGGCCTTCAGCCTTTCCAAATTGACAGCTGTTCTTCCTAGGCCTTAAGCCGTTAAATCGTTCCCTTAATATTCGTCCTTCAGCCGAGTTTTCAGCCTATTTAGATTGAATATTGAAAATCTTTGTCTCGGCCTTGAGTAATGTGTGACCTTCAGGCGAGTTCTAAGGGAAAAAGTTAAGATAAGGCTTTCAGCCTATTTAAATTGAAGATAAAAATTTTTTCTAATGAAGTGAAACCTCCAGAAAAACTCCTGTACCTCAATTCCTTGCTTAGGCCTTGTGCCTTGGATTTTCGATGTGGCCTTCAGCCGATCTAAATTAAATCAAAGGAGTTCTTTCGTTAAAGCCTTGAGAGTTTTTTTTATTCTTGCTTGTGTGATTGAGTGTTTTAACAAATAAAGTTTATATGTTGAGTGCAACTGACAGTAACTTATTTTGGCCCCTTTCCACAAATGTAACCTCATCCGTTCTGTCCTGCTGGCCCACGGATTTCAAGAAGCTTTTGAAATGTAATGCTCGGGGGAATGGCGAAGAGTAGATTAGTAGATCTGATAACCAATTAGAAAAGAAATTTATCACAGAATTTGACTAACAGAAGCGATCAGTTGAGAGGACACATTCTGAGGCATCAAGCATCGTCAGTTTTGTAACGGAGAGAAGTGTGGAATGAAAAAATTCTATAATTGTGTAATTGCTATATTAAGCACGTTCAGATAAAAATGTAGCTATTACGAATTAGGCAGAGAATAAGAAGCTTGTACAGGATAAACTAGTGTGGTGACCTACATCAGTAGCCATTATAAGGCCCAAGCGACACAAGGCGGCACTTTCGGCACCAAGGTGAGAGGTGTAAGATTTGTATACATTGTGTATCACTCTTAGTAGCCAAATCTGACGCGGATTGTAGTGTGTGAGGGGCACGTTGCTTGTGTGAGAAAACGTTCGCGACGGGCCCTGCCTGTCTTAAACTAGTTTCGGAAATGAAGATCACACAAATAACACTTAGAAGTTGGAAATTCGTAGCTTTGAAATTTGAGTATTATGACGAAAAGATATGGTCAAGCAGTCTTTTATCAATCTGTAGGTTTGAAGGTAAAATTCGGGTTCTTGACATCCGTGAATTTATACGTTACAGGGACAGTATTTTGACCGCCGGAAGAAAGGCAATCTAGAGATTATGTTTTAGTAATTGCGTATTTGCTTGCCAGTTAATCCTGGTGACTTTAATAATATGTTAATATGGGGAAACATCTTCTGTTAGATATCCGTTCGAACCATTCTGAAATTAATAATGGCTTAAAAGAAAACTAAATATTCTGAAAGTACAATCTTGACTTAAAGGTGTGGTTGGGAAAGAGAGCAGATTCACATCTTTGTTGGCTTTGACTTTAGATGGTATGCTTTTACTGCTTCGTTAAGTTCATTATCACAAATTAGACCAGTTACAATGATGAACCAAAACGTTACGTCAACCTGCTTAATAGCTTGTTTGCCCATCTTCGAAACGAATTAAATCTGTGATTCTGCGTATCAGGGGGATATCAGGGCTCCGTCAGTTTGTTGGTAGCATATGGTGGTATGTGGCATTAGATATCCACGCACAGGTATTCGCGTAAATAACGAGCCGCTGATTTGGATACGCGGTGATGGCATCCGACAGCGGCCGTAATGGTGACATAGGATTAACATCAGGTGAATTTGGTGGCCGAGACATCAACGTGAGTTCACTAAAATGCTCCTAAAATCACTGTAGCACTGTTCTGGCTCCGAGACAAGGACAATTATACTGAAAGATGACGCCGCCATCGGGGAAGACATCAAGCATCAAGGGATGCTGGTGGTTCGCAGCTGTCAGTCTGTCTTCGATTAGTATCACAGGTCCCACGCAAGCACAGAAGAATGTCTTCCATAGCATAATACAGCTCCCACCAGCCTGCGTTCGTGGCGCGCTGTACGCTTCTAGCTGCCGTTCACCTCGATGACGGCGTTTGTGGAGACGACCTTCGAGCTAGTGCTGCAAAAATGTGGTTCACTCGAAGAGCCGACTGGTTTCCATTGATCTGAGTTCGAATCCTCATGGTCCTGCGCCCACTGCAATCGTAACTCACGAACATGTGAACACGCGGGTGTGGTGTGCTGCGAAGCTCCATGTTCAACAACGTACGATGAACGATGTGCTCTGAAACACTTGTGCGTGCACCAGCATTGTGCTCGTTTGGAAGAAATGCCACTGATCACCATCTATCCTACCTTACAGAGCAGACAAGCCTCCGCAACCCACATTCTGTGAAGGGTGGTGGACGTCCAACCATTTTGCGTCTAGTGATTCTTTCACTGTCCTTCTGCTTCTTTCAGTAGATACTCACGACCGTAGCACATCAACATTTGACCAGCTTCGTGGTTTGAGATTCTCGTTCACGGGCTCTATGTAATAATAATCTGCCATTTGCCAGTGTCGCTTACCTCAATGGGTTTCCCTATTTGCATCCCATATCTTCGCTAGGGCGATGTCCCGTCCGTGTCTGGTCGTCTTCCGTAATTTTGTTAGCGGGTCACGTGCCTGCAAAGCATCCAAGTGGCATCCAACGCAGCGGCGGGCAGTGGTTGTAATGTCTTGGCTTATCGGTCTATATTTTGCATACAACAAGTCGTCTTGTGTTATTACCAATTGTTACAAAGCTGCTAATAAATTTCACCGAGTTACAATATGGAAAACTAGAAAATCATTTTGTCATATGAGCCTGATTCCTCATTTTTCAATCGGTTGGCTGTTTTATACCTATCAATTTTTATGTACTCACATTTGGTAACTGACAACAGATTCCTGAGAAATAATGCTTTCATCAGATAATTTACTTCATTAAGAAGTTAATACACTGTTTTTCGCAAAAACTGAAACACAAAGACCGCGAGATATGATCACGATGAAATTTCTTTATAGTATTAGGATCATGATACTACCAACGTGATTAGTTTTTCGACCTGTACACCCAGTGTGACTGTGGAAATGCAGTGCTGAGTAGCGGCACCACGTGCTGCAATCGGAGCCACTAGACGTTAATACTCTGCTACGAGGTTTGTAGTCGCATCCACAAAGCATGATTTTTGGCTGCAGGAGGACCTGACCATATTCCAGACATGTTTGATGGACGTCATTTCAGGCGAACGCACAGGCCAGAGAAGCAGTGATACCCGTCATTCTTCGAAGAAGGCTTGCATATCCCTCGCCACATGCGGCTGGGCATTATCCTGCTGAAATTTGACATGTTGAACTGCTTGCAGGAGGGGCAATGCCTCAGATGTAAAACGTCCCTGACTTAGCGGTAATTGTTCAAATTGCTATCAATACGTTGGACGCGAGATCGCGCGTTATAGGGGAAGGCGCCACGAACCATCGCACTTGGGGTTTTTCCGCTGTGCCGCTCAACAATACTGTTGGTCCAATTGCTTTCACCATGGTGGCGCCGAACACGTAAGCGGCCATCACTGTAGGGTAAGTTGAAGTGGGACTCGTCCGATAACACTAGATTTGCCCCCCCCCCCCCCAAATCCAGCACGCCAGTGTCGGCGTTCATTGCAGTCTGTGGCGTTGGTAGGTTCTAGGTTCTACTGAATGGAAGCCGACGCAATGCACGCTTGCCACCAGTCCAGCCCACAGAAGACGGCGTCGAACCGTCGACGCAGACATGTCCACACCCGTTACAGAGCTCCAACGTCGTGCCACCAATATGGAGAAAGTTGTTGTGTCCATTACGCTCAGAGGACAAGATGGCGATCATCTCGTTCTGCGGTCACCCTGTGTCGTCGAGTCCTCTGTCGGAGCTGGACAGGGCCTTCTTCTCTCCACTGGTTCCACATACGCCTCATTTTTGAAGCAGCGGTCACTATACGAGCCTCAGTATCACGTAACGATAAACCCGGAGACCGAATCATTCTGCGCCGTTCGAAAATACTCACATGCCGGTATTCCACCCTTTGATGTTGGCGAGACGTATTGGCACTTGATTACACGTTTCCCCTTTGTACTGTATGATGGCTCTGCACCGACTGAGCGTTGCGTAACACTGACCTATCCAGTCACACAAAAGAGTCACCTCTCTGCTATTTGAATCACTTGTTATGGTTCCGCTGTTCAACACGTCCTCTTATCGTAGTATGTGGCGGATAATTGCTACTGAATGTTTTACAAGCAGCAGTGTATTAAAACCACATAAAATTAAAGACCTAGAAACTGACATAAATTGTTGCAACCGTCGGCTGTTTTGTGCCTATGATATTCTTGTACAGCCGCTGTCACATACCCATATTTAAAATTACAACATTTGGAAAATAAATGCAGCTCATGGTACCTTCCTATTCTTACTTTGTCTTCCTTGAAATTTGACGTGTAAATAGCTCTTCTGAAGCAAGAGAACACTTCGTGAGGTTATTGCCCGTGGCGAATCCAAAAAATGTGACGCAACATTATCTAGTCACTGTCAGCTTGATGACAGCAGCTTCTGTAACGACAGTTCTACAATTTGTCTTACGTGTGATGATCATCATTTATCACTGTGCAGCATAACATATCTATAAACTGTCTGAATCCATCGTGCTGCAACAATTAAAAATTATGTACAATTTCGGATTGCCTGGTTATATGGAAAAGTTTTAATAATCAATTATTTGGGATAGCTTCTTTTTGTTTCGCTATTGTAATGTAGTATAACCCAGCGACTTTTACAGTTTCACCGATTGTTTTCAGTTCCCAGAAGGAGATAAGGAGTCCTTTTACATTTACACATTTAGTCTGCTTTGTAGGTATTCTCATTGCATTCTTGTTGATTATCTCTCTTAGCATTTATCAGCGATTCTTGAAAACTTTCCACGAGTGGCACGGGACACACCGACATCTTTTACACTTTATCCGCCACAGACAGAAGCTCCATCTGTAATCTGTAAAAATCTTGGTAATGCAATGGGAAGGAATGATAGAAAGAGGAATGTATTTATTTTCCCACAAACCGTGTAGGTTCTGTTCCATGCTTGGTATCTGCTGGTGGGTTTTGTTTTGATATATACGTCTGTGTAGAATAATAATTAACACAAATTTTATTTGATAAACGTTGATGCGAAGTGTCAGCCTCAAATAAGTGGGACAGGAACTGGGAAATAAAACTCATAAAATCGAATGCGTGAAAATGACATGACCAGAAAAGTGCGTTGTTCCTGTTCTCTGTTAGCCGGTTATGTGGAGGTTCATTAAAGGACGATACGTTCATTGTCCTTTCAGAAAAGCAGCTTGCGTCCGGAAACCTTGACTTAAAAAAATAACAGATTGCCTGTTAATCTGAAACACTGTATGTTTGCACTGAAATTATTATCACTTTTATGTAACTAAAACTCAAAGACGGACATCGCAAACTGGGCATGCGAACGAAGAGAGCTTTATAAATTATAAGCCATTAGAAGATTATTAATTGTTATTCCAAAAGTTCTTATTTCCAAAGTGAATTTGACTGTGCAAGCAGACGCAGCTAGTGTTAAAATGAACATCTGTGCGTCCATGTACAACCATAATGATGCACCCGAATGAAATGCTGCAATTACTTATCGTATTTGTCAGGCTCTTGAAGGAGAAAAAAGACGGAAAAATACAAAAAATGATAAGTCGAGGATAGACAGAAAATCAACAGTTATAGTCGTTGACCCTGACGAAGGCAGTGCTTTATGGCCAGTCAAAATAGTGTATAGCTGCTCCAGCCAAGAAAGCAGGAATCTCGTCATCAGTGTGAAATGCCGACAGTTTCCTACACTGAGTGACAAAATTAAAGGATCATTTTTTTCGAAACCCGGGAATTGTCTCGTATTGCGACGCATAAGTTTGAAATTTGGCTCAAATATGCCTAAAACCTCCATCGGTAATTGTGACTCCACCCTCCGACTCTGCAACGATTCAGAATGAAGGTGTCGAGACATGTGAAAAAAGGCCATACGCCAGTTCGTGTGAACTGTAAGGTGAGTTAATGCTGTCACATGGGCACCAAATTTCATCAAAATTCTGCTCAACGCCATCGTGGACGTATCACGCGGTGGAGTAGGTTGTCACACACCCCTCTCACTTGCATTTCACCCCCTTTTTTGATGCCTCTGTGATGGAGGTTTTAACCGTGACACACAACTTTGAAATAACGCAGTTTTCTTATATGTGACAGAGAAAATCAGAACTGACACCAAAAGGATCTGAGAATTCCATAAAGGACTCAATGAAACCAAGCCTTCCCTTAGCGCGTTGATTGCCACACATTTCACGATCGAAAACGTAGTTTGTAGTACGATGAGTAACAGGGCGAAGTTCTTGACAAATTTAGCCTTTGATCCACCCCTGGGCATTTCAGCAATACTCAGTGGATATTTAGGTGATGGAACTCAACTGAACGTCATCGCACCCCTTTGGAGTGTAGGGTTACAACAACTTTTGACGTGCCGTACAGGGTGGAACAATGAGGACCCGTTCAAAACCATTCGACGTCTTCCGAAGTAGCAATGTGTTTTTTATGCTTTTTCATCCCTCTTTTCCCCACCTCTGTGTGTCGTGGTGACGGTAGGGTTCGACATCTACACACTAGGGACTAAAATGACAAAGTGTTCCTCTAAGACCACCGAGACCACCCAGTTCGGCAACACCCTGTGACACACTGCTGTTTTACTGAGCACATTAAAAATGTACCTATAAGAAACTTCGACACCAACTCCAGCAGTTGGGCTGGTCTAGCACCTGAATGTCGGCAAACTCCACCTAAAGATTTCGAAGCAGTTGCCTAACTGTCAGGCGCTAGAGCAGCCTCGTGACAGAACTGTTCCTGGTAGATGCTGAACGAAATTAATGTGAAATTTGGTACCAATGCAACATCAGTACCCGCCTTACACTTCACATGAGCTTCAGAGCTGTGGCCTCTTTCTCCCATGTGTCGGCATCTTACTGTTTGAATCGTCACCAAGCTCGAGGGTGACGTCGCAGGATGCCATCCGTTTGGACCGTTACAGAGAAGGGTTGTAAGCACCTTTGAGCCAAATTCAAACTTCAGCGTTGGAATGGAGATGATTACGTGGTTCCTTTAATTTTGTTGCGCAGGGTACTATTCACTTGTATACTTCCCTCCCTTACGTGAGGTGTTTACCCTTGGCTCATCTAATGTAGCGACCGATTTCTAATGCTTTCGAGCTTCCTGTAAGGGGGTCACGTTGGCCCTCAGTGTCACCGTACTCGTAACCTCCCATGATAACAATGCAGCAGATATGAAGCATCAGTCCCTCAGCCGTTGTGGAATCATAAAGGCAGGGAAATAAGAACAGGAATTACTTTACAAATTCGTAAAATAGCAGTAATCAGCGAACCACTGGCGCGTGTTATGCCTGTGTGGTGGTGTTTGCATGGCTCAGCGGCAGCAGGAGACGGACACCGGCACGAAGACGCCAGGCCGGACAGGAAGCTGCGGAAGGAGTGAAGTCAGCGTGCCTCGGCGGCGTAGAGCTGGCTCAGAGTAGCTGTTGCCGAGCACACAGCGACGGTGGACTCTGATGAGACCAGCCAGCCAGCCAGCGAGCAGCCAGCAGACAGTGGTGAACGTGGAGGAGAAGGCGCCCAAGTATTAACTGCCAACCAAGGACCCTCACAAGGCATGTCGGCTGATAGTCAACAGTAGCCCACAACGGGGAGGCATCAGTTACTCACCCAGCAGCGTCAAGAATACACACGCGACCAGCAGGTGGAGCACCTAGTTGTAGGTGAGATGGGATGACCAACTTCGGGCCAACAGCTGGCATGGAGAACTTCTCGGTATGGTCTGTAGCTGCCTGCACACGTGGCTCGGAATGGGGGGGGGGGGGGGTGTTACCTGTAGATGCTCGATCCGGTTCTTTTATAGCAGTGCAGACCAGGGAAGCAGTGTGGCATCAGGCCACGGCATGGTGTAATGCACGTCACCACTGCAGTCGCCCAGCCCTCTTAGCGTGCTGTTACACTCCTAGCCTACAGCAAATATAATGTTAAGGTGACTGGTCGTATTACGAGACATATACTCACGTATTTGACACGGGTCGTCAACAAAAGTCTCAAAAAACATCACCTCTCAAGAAAGATACCTTGCTTTCACATCACTACTAACACATTCGCGAAACAGATTACTTTCTCATCAAGGGAAAGGGGTTTACGGAACCGGCCAGAAGTACCATAACACCACAAGAGCGTGACAATCATGCCAATGCAGCAAACACCTGTGATTCCTCTAATGATCACTGGTGGAGCCAGGCTGAAATTACTTAACAGATAAGATAACAAATATACCAAACGACTAGGACGAAACAAGAAATTTTATCTAAGCAGAAGGGCAAACTGGTGTCTACAATACGCTGACTAGTAGTGATGTTGCTATACTTGATACACATCCTGAAAATTACAAATAATTGTTTTTGCCTCATTCTACAGATTCTCGTACTTTTCTTGACTTCCGGAAGGCACTTAGGCCTGTAGCGGAATGATTATTTCTATGATTCTGGGATGTTTAGCAGGCAGGTTAAATAGAAAAGGTAGCGAAGATCCAGTGAAAAACAACACGTTTCGTCACTGGTTCGTGTAGCGAGTATGAGAACGTTACGGGGATGCTCAACAATCTCCAGTGGCAGTCGATACAAGAAGGTTTTATGAATTGCTGAGTGGTCTGAAATTATGAAAGCAGGCCCTACGACATATTACTTATTCCTCTTATGTCTCGCGAGATGACTTCGACGATAAAGTCATATGTAGATGTCTATCTGACAGAGAAATTAGTTGTTATAGCTAGTAAATATGCTACTAATGAAGATAAAAACGCAAATAAAACGAGAATAAAAGCGGACAAAGATGGGATAAAATATCTAATACCATCCTAAAAATTACGATAGTTTTACAAACTGTATCGAAGCATAGTTTTTTAACGCAGGTAATTCGTTAAGGTAATGTGTATACGTGATTAATATGGCCCACGTGAGAAAACAGATGCGAAACAGCTGCAGACACACGTTTGCCAGATGAAAGACATTAGATGTCTTAGACTTCTAGCAGACGGAAAATCCAGGGTAACAATAATAAGTACGCTATTCCAGTGCCTGTATTGTACAGAAGTACGGTGCAAAATTCCTTCGGACATTCAACCACGCATCGTAATTCTGAACAACACTGACACTGCAATATCGTGTTTATCCGTCCGTCGACACCTAGCAAGTGACGGGAAAATACATAATGAATGAACGAGTGCAGGTCGTAGACACATGGTTTAAGACATATGAAAGTTTGTGTCTGGCCGTGAGTCGTGCTCAGATACCATAAGGTGAGTCCACCGCTAGCGATAAGAATATATACAGGTTCGAGCCCCGATCTGGCACGAATTTTCGCTACCGTCATTCAGTTATACAGCTGATGGTTGTCCATATTTCCAACTTTACTTTTCACGTAACGATAATAATAATGCAGTTAGAGCAGCATAAAGCCTGTAAGAAAGCGGCAGGTGAATAATTCATACACACGCTCACACACACACACACACACACACACACACACACACACACACACACACACACACACACACACACACATTGAAAGACATTAGTATATTGTCCACGGCGGGTGGCACTTTCCTAACCATCTTGGGTGGCAGGTGATGTAATACATAACCGATTTGAGATGTTCCGCTTTTTTTTCTATATGGACTGTAATCAATAATTTAAAAAGTAGAAAGAGATATACATCAAGAAATATTCAGGACGATGCGTGAAAGAACGTAAAAAGGTTGACTGACAAGGTGATAGCGCCTACCTGTCATCCCCAGTTTCGCCCAAATTTATGGTACATGCAGAGCATGGTCAAAAATACACGTGACAGAAATGGGAGCTCCAGATGGCCAAGCGTTTGGAAAAGATAGTATTTTTGGCGCTGCTCTGGTGAGGCATGACCCATCTGTAGTAGTGTAGTTCCCAAGCAAAGTTTGGTGCAGTGGAAAGAACACAGAAGGCCAATCCGAAGGTCGTGGGATCGAGAACTTAGTCGAAAACCTTATGATTTTCAATTTTTATGTTACTTACGCTGCAAATAAACACAAATAAGGGTCAGTACGTAGTATTTGTTAATGTTTCCATAAAAAGCACGAAAACGAAATCCAAAAGAAAATTTGCGATTGCACACAAGTTTTCAAGGAGAAACTGTCAGGAATGTAAGAGAACTTCATACACGAAATTAGATACGTACATTATTTTGCAGTCGATGATTTACGTATACCGAGGCAATATTTATCATCTAAACTGGGGACTATTATTGTTTGATTGGCAAAGACAACTCACAGCTTGTGGAGACAATTTATTGTCATCCTCATGCCGCCTGCCCCAACTGCATGGGTTCAAAATAATTTGGTCTTATTGCTCTTATCCGTTGTTTATGACACGGATGTATTGTTTCCTCGCCAGTACCCTCCACACTGTGTCCTTTGGAGTATCTTACTATGTGCAATTTGAAGTATACTTGATTTTACATGTTATTCCATCATATCCTCAAAGTCTACTGTGCAAAAAATTATTTGTCGAGAAACTTGGTGTTCTCTCTTTTACTCGAACGACTCAATGTATTATTCGTTTCAGTTCACAACGATAAATTTATTCCGATTAGGATGCCTCTCCCTTTGCATTCGTTCGACTTTCGGCGCACTTCATGCTCCAGCTACATCGATTAAATGCATGTCAGCAAGTTCCTGTGATGCATAATGTTTGACATTCGAAAACTTTTAATGAACACTAAACAGTGGTAAGCCTCACCATGGACACATCACAGACGGTTGTCATCTGTTTTCCTGTATTCATAAATGACTCATGCTCCGGACATTTTGAGTGATGTGAATGTGAAAGAAATTCAGATAAATTTAAGTTAAAGTGAATTTCTTAAAGTAGTGAACACTGTATTAGGTGGCATTTTTGTGTCTAGAATAATATTAACATTTTACATTTGAGACGAGGAGATCTGGAATTGGTGGAACGGAAAGAAGGAAACAGAAAGAACAGCGAAGAAAAGAAGCAGATGACAATCGAGAAGCACGTTTAGCTTCTCAACGGAAAAAATGAATATACTGAGAGGAAACTTAGGACAACGAGATGAAGTTAGAGAAGAGGATCAGGTGAGACGCTGAGTAACAACGACGTACAGAAACTGCTGAAGGGACAACGTTATGAAATGAACTAAGTGCAGTTACAACGAGCCAAGTTCGTGGAAGACGATGATCCCAAGCGCATCAAGTTACATTAGTGAATAAGAAGTACAAATAAATAGAGATTGCAGGTCGGCAGCTGAAGAGTTCTGTTATAATTACCCTAATGACTGCAACATCCGCGAAGACATTATTAGCAAAATGGATCAACAGTGTCAGTTCTTTGGTGGCAAGAAATTCAGAAGAGAAACGCCAGTAATTTGTTTCATGAATATAAAAATTCGATTAGCTCCATTACAAGTATCTCCACCACAATTATTTGATTACATGACTGGAGAAACTCCAGGATCGAAATATTTTCTACGAGATACGAAACACACAATAGTCTCTTTCAAATGACGTAATTTGTTGCTACTTCCATGAGCAGTGAAGAATATCAAGTACTGTATTTTCAATTAAAGGACGAGCCTACCATACAGTGGGATCATTATTGCCATTGCCAAACGAATCTTATAAATTTTGGCAAGGGTATTTCACTAGCACCGAACAAACGGAAGCCGATCAACATTGGGAAAACATAAGCGGATTGAGACGGGAAACAATTGAAGAAATGCAGAGTATTTTAAATAAGTAGAATAAACTGTTTCATATGTTCAGAACGGCCAGGGATCAAATGGTATCCAACGATTATGAATCAGCCGTTTTCACTGTGGATGGTAAATGAACAAGGCGTAATATAATAATTTTTCAACGAAAAAGAGACGAGCTCCTAACGTAAAAACACATCGTAATTACTATGCAATTCAGTATCCACTAATTTTTAGAAGACGAGACAATGGTTGCTATTTCAATTTAAAACAATTGAACCCAAATACAGATGCAGAAGCCAATAGGAACGTTACTTCGAAGAAATTTTATGCATACCGCCTAGTCATTTATTTCAACTGTTTTTAAGTTATATATATGCATAAGTAGAGGCAGAACGGAAGATAGTTGTGCGGCGGAACCAAAGGAAATTGCGAACAGAATAGTACATTCATTTGAGAGACGTAATATTGAATGACGGCAACGTTGACAGCACTGCAGACTAATGATTTTACCATCAACTTACATAGGAAGCCTACCACACATGCACGAGTATACACGATGTATATAAAAAATCTTGGTCACCGTGATACTTTCACAACATTCGCTTGTAATATGTCATGGCAAAAGATATCATTTATGGACAAGCACCAATGGACCGTCATGATATAATACCACGAGTTTTCTACAGAAGCTAACGAGTTTAATGGATCTCATCAAATAATTTCATACTTTGAAAGCGTTAGATGTTGGAAGCACACAGTCGAATGGCAAAAACGAGACTCTCGTTCACACAGTTTATTTTGGTTATATGAGAAAGACCGTCCAAATAAAACGGCTCAATAATTCAAAATAAATTTGAGACCTAAAAGAGGATCCAGAATTATAGTATATAGTAGTTGAAAACATGAACCATGTTTTCTGCGGAAAATAAAATATGAATGAATGAAGGCAACTGTACAAAAAATATCCAAGAAAGTATTTAAACGAGACACAAACAGGACAATATGAATATCCGAACTATAAAAGATCATCTCAGTAAAATGGTGGTTTTACGAATACGAACTGGTCAAAGGAAAGCAGTAAATAATTAATGAGTGGTGCCATACAATCTGGTTCTCCTGTAAATGTTTCAAGCGGACAAAACGCGAGCCCTGCAACTCAGTTACATCATTTAAAATGTTTTGTAAATTTGTTAAAACTGCACTGACAACAACCAGAGGAAACAGAGGACAAATCCAGAAAGATCAAATATTTCAGTATCAAATGGGCAGATATAGCTTGTAGTGATGCAGTTCTATCGAGAAGTAGAACTTTTTCATTTGGCGTTTAAAAAATGGTCCACCAGTATATTTTACAAAATAAACTACAGAGAAATTTGCAGTGAACCACTTGTGAATACGACATTACCGCCATTTTTCTTTGTCAAAGAAATACATTTGCAAGAAGTTGCTATACGCTGCTGTAAAATGCCAGGTGAATTGAGGCGCTGGTAACTATAAGGGCCTAAAGCATATAGTCTTTGATTTTGAGATAATAGCATGTACACGTGCTCCCCACAGATGTTGATCCAAACTATGTCGCCGATTTCTGAGCCAATCATTTCCACAAGAGCCCAAAACACAAAGAATTATTTTGTTGTTCTGCACTGCTTCATTGTTACCTAGGGTTGACAACATAAATTAACATCTATGGCAACTACATAACAGTTATACCTCAAAATTGGACTTATATCGACATTTTTATCTGCAGCTCAAGGCACATAATATGCTTGCTAAAAATGATGACAACGAAGATCGTGACGTGTTGGTAAAGGTCATAAGAGTATGCGTGGATACTCCACAAATCACACTTAAGTGCCTGGCAGAGGGTTCATGAAACTACCTTCGCAATAATTCTCTGTTATCACACTCTCGAACAGCATGGGGAAAAAACAAACACTATGTCGCTACAGGTTCCAGTATGATAAGCATTTAGTATCTGTTATTTATGTTCTGTTTCTATTTTCACATTAATTATAGTCTTTACAACTGTTAAAAGAAACCGCTGTCGCTAGTGTATGTATGTAAATTTTATGAATTAACATTAACGACGGAAATAATCTTAAATATTAATTAATATTTCATATAATAAATGGTGTACATTATTTTATCATAGGAAGTATAAGGTGCTGAGAATTGGTTAAAATATAAATCTGGTTTATGTGACTGCTGGTTTGTCTATAAATTTGATTTCTGCAAACATCTATGTTACTCAAAACTTTTTTCTGTGCTTCGGGCTTTTAAGGTTCTCAGTGCCTCAATTGGCAAATAATATTTTATCCAAACTTTGTCGAATAATTATGGGGAGGAAATAATATATAAATCGATCGATTCAATAAGTAATGCGAATCAAAGTGGTTTTAGAAGGTGATCCAAATACCAGGAAAGCCTGTACATGGCTTAAGATTAAAAAGAGTATCACCTACTACATACTGAGAAATTTAACTCATGAGATGATGTAATGGAAAACGAATGACACTGAAACAGTTACAGGTAATATAAATGAAGCAAAAATAATGTCAGGAAAAGATACGGAAAAAAACAGTACTTATTCCGACGATTCCGCTCATTTCTACAGAAATGCCACATCGGTTCAAAGTACTACAATTTCCAGTATGACAAAAATTTAGTGCTGTTATAAATAAGACACAAGGACAGAAGTTAAGAGATTGTGGCACTAATTTATGGCACTGATGCGTTGCTCTAGAATGGGAAATACAAAGATTTATATATCTACTCACCAAACAGGTATTTTAACAGAATAAGTTAAGTATGAAATACAGTGAAAACAAAGCAGAGTTTTCTTTCACAAAATTAGAAAACATTAGAACTTAGTCTATGACGTAGTTTAGCTTTATTTTTCTTTTTAGAGGTTCATTTTCTTAATTCACATTTGACGGTATCTGGCTGGCTTCGAGCTGGCTCCAAACCCACCCTCCGCCAATCACTGGTTTTTGTGTGTGCTACTGTTCTTGGTACCAGTATATTCGTAGTTCGGTTTGTAACGCCGGAAATGCATATCCTCCTATTTCCATCTATTGTACCATAATTTTTTCCTTATTTTGTTACCTGAAGATATAACATTTCTGTGTCTTTGTATATTGTAATTGTTTTACTGTTTGTATAAATTTATGCATTTATGTCGATTTATAATTGGTTTGTTTTGTAAATATTATTTGTATTTTTCGCTGGGTCTGGCCTAGGGAAAACTATACTATCGAACGAATACATCGATAGTTCGTGTGGAGAACCTAAGTGTTTAAGATCTTTGGTAGTGTTAACTCTGCCGCGTGGAGCGCGGGCAGAGAGGGAGTCCGGCTGGAGTAGCGAGTGGAGCAGGTGTGTTGTGTGTAGCTCCCGCGAGTTGCCGCGCTTTCGGGGTTTGGCAGCATGTAATTGCGCTCGACTTGCGATGATAGTTTCTGACATGGTGTCGCGGACGGGTAGCATTAGCTGGCGCACATCAAGAGCCCGTTTCGTCTGGTGACCGTGTTGAGAAGAAGGCGCGCCAACATCCAGCTTCTGCAACAGCGACGGCCGACAATGAGTGACTGTCGCCACCTCCTTGATCGACGACTTCAAACCTTCAATCAACCAACAAGGAAGACTAAAAGCACGTAAAGTTTCAGAACTGTATGGCAGACCTCAGCTTTTCAAACTGTTCCATTTGCCTCGCAAAATTACAGCAACTTAGCATGAACTTTTGTTGCTCATTGTCCCAATTGCATTACCAAGCAGGGTCCCTTCCTTTTCCGGAATGAACCCGAGTGTCGTTGAAATTCAAACGCCAGCATCATTCAATTTCACTGCCTTAATTTCAAAGTTCAGCTAAAGTATTCATAGCTGGCTACAATATTTAGATTACACAAGCACAAATTAAGAGTGCGAGTTTTGTTACCATATTTTAGCTTATCTGTGACTGCATCTCAGCTTGGTACGTACAAAATTTTACTATTGTTAATTGTTCAGAATCATTTAATTCAAGTTCAAAGTTAAATCATTTCTAAATTGTGCAGAGTCAAGTTGCTTTTGAAATGATTGTTGAGGTAGTCCAAGACTAACCGTATTTTACTGAATTTCGATGTGCTTAAGAAAGAAAGCTTCTCATTAATTTCAGTCACTAAATTAACTTTCAGTTTTCTGGTTTTATTAACTCTTTTGCTAAATTAAGTCAGAGTGCAGCGAAAGTTATTACTTCTGACAAACTTTCAGTTTTCACACTACACGTGTCAACCTTCAGTTGCCACGCTGCTAGTGCTAATTATATGTGTAATTACCTTTTTTTCAATTACTATAGTAATTGTCCTTAGGACTGCCGACCGTAATTTCCCCCAAATCTCAAATATCTAATTACCGCTAGTTAATTGTTAACGTAACGGCCGCACATTTACTTTCTTCATTAACTTTACCCCTTTTCAAAATTAATTTCCACCAGTTTCAATTGCATTTTTCCTTTCATTTAGATGTAACCCTTTCCTCCCTCTTTACCGACAGATTAACTTCGGTGACGATTGCTTTTCCCAAATTTCCATTAGGTACACGCGGTTTAATTTTTCACTGTCATTAAGGTCGATAAGTGAGGGGGAGGTTACAGGTTGTACTTGTTGTGATTGTGGACGTATGACTGCTTGAAGTGTTCGCTAACACATGTGGTGGTGACCAAAACACCTATATCTTTCGCGTCGGTATATGTATATTTCAATGGCAAGAGCCCGAGATTTATCTCTAAAGGTCATGATCTTTTACAGATATTCAAGAGTGTTATCGAATGTTCTAAAATAATTTCGAATGTTCCAACATACTCCAGACGGTTCTACATTATCCGGAAATGCTCTTTCACACTTTTGAATGTGCTTCAGTATTTCAGAAGGTCCAGAAATGTTGCAGGAAATTCCAGTTTTCTTTAACGTTCTCGAATATTTATGAACGTTTTGGAATATCAGAGAATGTTCTGGAATGTCCTCGGTATTTTATTTCATATTAGAATATTGTTGAACAGTGAAGTGGGCTTAAGGGTACTTAAGATTTACATTTACACATTTTTTTACTGTGTAAAGTTCTCAGAAAATAAGTGAAAATCAAGACCAAGTGACATGGATCCTTTTCCATCGGTTAGGAATAAATGTAACATCAAAATCAGGGATCATGGACTAGACGAAGTGACGGAATTGTGCTGCAAGGGAAGCAAAATACCGCAAGGGAATCAAAAAACGCGTGACGGACAAAGCAAGGATATATAAGTAGAAGACCAGCAAAGGAAAACGGGTCACATACATTACTGAATGATTATCTCGGAACCCAATTCCTGTTGCAGGTTGCCTATCTAGTGGCTTCAGAGTGAACAAAAAATTTGATGTTCAATATTTTGCGTAATTATTGACCGAATTTACAAAAGTTTATTAGTTTAACACAGTAAGATCAGTATTACAATTAGAAACTGTTTCTCTAGAGGTAGCCTAACGGACAACGCACAAGTTGAAACTGTGTCTTTACTCATTTTTCATTTAAACACTGACCTACAGAATTTTCCTTGAAAAAGACAATTCATACTTAACCTGTTCATATGACTTCCAATAATTAACACAAAAGAATAGAGCTGTATTGCAAGAAATCCTAACGATAAGCCATACTTTTTCATAAGTCACTTACCTCACAGAAAATCTTCGTAACACGAATTACAGCAAGCAGCAACTATGGCCAGCAAAATAAAAATATTGTAATTACTTTAGACTCTGACTAATAGGAGGCATATGGTTGGCAAAATAAAGATTTGTTGAAGAGCAAACAATGTATTTAGAAAATTTTACGTTATTCATGTGACATCCAGTTCCAAAAATTATGTGGTTGTCAATCATTCCAATGCCCAAATACTATCAACAACATCCATCATCATACATTTCCTTGCGTCTCAGTTTACAATGCATATCCTACCAACACAGAGTCTCCACGAAGAAAAACATGCCCATACACTTCTCTATCCACTCGCTAACTGCTAGTTTGTCCAACAACAGAATCTCTTGCCGAGGGCACAGAGCGCTGTCAACGATATTAAGACAGTCTATAGCACTGCCAAAATAGAAACAGGCTACTCACAAAATATCCGAAATGTATTCATACCATTAATAGAGAATGAGACCACTTAATCGGTTTCAAAATACTTAACACATAATTTCAGACTTTTATGAAACGTGATTTTACTGATACCCCCGCAAAATCATGAAAGGAAATACTTTTATCGCTTATTACATATACACTCCTGGAAATTGAAATAAGAACACCGTGAATTCATTGTCCCAGGAAGGGGAAACTTTATTGACACATTCCTGGGGTCAGATACATCACATGATCACACTGACAGAACCACAGGCACATAGACACAGGCAACAGAGCATGCACAATGTCGGCACTAGTACAGTGTATATCCACCTTTCGCAGCAATGCAGGCTGCTATTCTCCCATGGAGACGATCGTAGAGATGCTGGATGTAGTCCTGTGGAACGGCTTGCCATGCCATTTCCACCTGGCGCCTCAGTTGGACCAGCGTTCGTGCTGGACGTGCAGACCGCGTGAGACGACGCTTCATCCAGTCCCAAACATGCTCAATGGGGGACAGATCCGGAGATCTTGCTGGCCAGGGTAGCTGACTTACACCTTCTAGAGCACGTTGGGTGGCACGGGATACATGCGGACGTGCATTGTCCTGTTGGAACAGCAAGTTCCCTTGCCGGTCTAGGAATGGTAGAACGATGGGTTCGATGACGGTTTGGATGTACCGTGCACTATTCAGTGTCCCCTCGACGATCACCAGTGGTGTACGGCCAGTGTAGGAGATCGCTCCCCACACCATGATGCCGGGTGTTGGCCCTGTGTGCCTTGGTCGTATGCAGTCCTGATTGTGGCGCTCACCTGCACGGCGACAAACACGCATACGACCATCATTGGCACCAAGGCAGAAGCGACTCTCATCGCTGAAGACTACACGTCTCCATTCGTCCCTCCATTCACGCCTGTCGCGACACCACTGGAGGCGGGCTGCACGATGTTGGGGCGTGAGCGGAAGACGGCCTAACGGTGTGCGGGACCGTAGCCCAGCTTCATGGAGGCGGTTGCGAATGGTCCTCGCCGATACCCCAGGAGCAACAGTGTCCCTAATTTGCTGGGAAGTGGCGGTGCGGCACTGCGTAGGATCCTACGGTCTTGGCGTGCATCCGTGCGTCGCTGCGGTCCGATCCCAGGTCGACGGGCACGTGCACCTTCCGCCGACCACTGGCGACAACATCGATGTACTGTGGAGACCTCACGCCCCACGTGTTGAGCAATTCGGCGGTACGTCCACCCGGCCTCCCGCATGCCCACTATACGCCCTCGCTCAAAGTCCGTCAACTGCACATACGGTTCACGTCCACGCTGTCGCGGCATGCTACCAGTGTTAAAGACTGCGATGGAGCTCCGTATGCCACGGTAAACTGGCTGACACTGACGGCGGCGGTGCACAAATGCTGCGCAGCTAGCGCCATTCGACGGCCAACATCGCGGTTCCTGGTGTGTCCGCTGTGCCGTGCGTGTGATCATTGCTTGTACAGCCCTGTCGCAGTGTCCGGAGCAAGTATGGTGGGTCTGAAACACCGGTGTCAATGTGTTCTTTTTTCCATTTCCAGGAGTGTAGCTATTCAAGCAGTGAAACGTCAGCAACAGATGTCATGTTTTTATATGTTAGCTCTTCACTACCGCCTATTCGCAACACAGTTTTCAGACAACATCCACATGTACCACTGAATTTACCTGCAAAACTACATCATTGTACGACATATAATGAAGGCGAGTGACGTCATAAACACTAAAATGCCCAAAGAAACTTGCTTTTTCTTAAAATGGAGCACAAAATACCCAGAATATAGTCATCTAGGTTTTATAACAAGAGCACTTAGCTACTTTTAACAAACGTTAAGCATAATTTCAATCCTTTCAAAATTTTCTCTCGGTTACGTGTTTAGCGTCGAACATTTAATATTATCTCATTTGTAAAGAACCTGTTTTACACACAGGAGTTCTGTTCCTCAAAGAGTTAGGGGTTTATAGGTTCCGCGCTAAAAGAAATCAGTAATATAAAATATACGGCTTAATTTGACATACACAGTTCCGAGAATATACCTCTGGAGCGCAATATTGTGTTAAATTGCATGGTGGAATCTACGGAGATCAGAAAAGATGATAATCGAAGCGCTTACGATGTTTTGCAGAAGAATGATCCAAATTAAGAGTACTGATAAGAAGTGAGGAGCCTTATAGTAGAAAAACTATTGGAAAAAATATAGATTGGTATTTATTCAACTAATAATAGAGCACGCTTGGTGAAAGTTGGAGCTTGGCGCTGGAGAAGAGATAGTGGCGGCTACAAGAAACAAGGCCTGAGAAAGACATTGTGTTAAACGACCATCATTTGTCCATAACTACGTCACATATTCTTGCATTAGATGACTGAATTCGGGCGATTTGCATAATTTTCTTGCCGCACGTTTCTTCCTCACTTTAATATTTAGTTTTGGTGATACTATAATGTGTGGATAAATGTAGAACGTGTTACTGTTATTACATTAACAACTGACACTATCTGTAATTAACTAGAGGAGCAATGACAGCATTTTTTAAAATAAAAGAAAGAAAAAAGACACGTAATGTGTTCGCTCTCATACTAAAAATGGAAAATGTCACGAAAAATACTAACGTAATTTTTCAAATGTTAACGTGACTGCAAATGCACGCGTAGGCAATAGAGAACGTAGTATGACAGCAGCAATAGACGAATAAAGTCTTCTTTCTAGAGTTAGAGCCAAATTTCAGCTGCACTTCCTTAGTTGCACTTCCTTCCTTTTCGAGTCATCAGTCTTCTGACTGGCCTATCACAAATTCCTACCGTGCCAACCTTTTCAGAGTAGCACTTGCACCGTGTCTCTGCGTTCTTAATTATTTACTGGATGTATTTCGATCCTTGTCTTCCTCTACAGATTTTACCCTCTACAGCTCCTTCTAGTACAACGTAAGTTGTATCCTCACCCCTTGACAACGTCTTATTGTCGGGTCCCATTTTCTTGTCGGTGCTTCCCATACGTTCTTTCCTTCACCGGGTTGGGAACCGCTGGGAACCTCCTCATTCCTTGCCTCTTCAGTTCACCAAATTTTCAACATTCTCAAACGCTTCCATTCTCTACTGTTCCAGTTCTGTATAGTCCATGATTCACTACCATGCAATGCAGTGCTCCAAACGTACATTCTCATAAATTTGTTCCTCAAATTAAGACCTATGTTTGATACGAGTAGACTTCATTTGACCAGGAATGCCACCTTTGCCTGTGGCCGTCTGCTTTTTATATATTCCTTGCTTCCTCCGGCATGGGTTATTTTGCTTGCTACCTCATGATCACCAGTTCTGTTATTAAGCTTCTGTTTATTCTGTTTTCTTTTACTTCTTGGTAATTTCTTTCTTCTTCGGTTTACTTGCATTTCATATTCTATGTCTGTTCATTCCATTCATCTGATTCTTTCATTCTTCTTCACTTTCACTGATCGTAGCAATAAGAACAGCAAATCCTATCACTGATAACCTCTCACCCTGAATTTTAATCCCACTCTTGAATCTTATTTTTATTTCCGCCATTGCTGCTTCGATGTATGGATTGAACAGTAGGGGCAATGGCCTAGAGTCCCGTTTTACACACTTTTGTATATGAGCACATCATTCTTTATCTTCCAGTCTTATTGCTCCTTCTTGTGTCTGGTATTACATACTGTATATCACTCGTCTTTCCCCATAGCTTACTCCTATTATTCTCAGAATTTCGAACATCTTCAACATTTCCTATTGCCGAACGCTTTTTCTAGTTATACAAATCCTACAGTATGTCTTGATTTTTCTTTAGCCTTTCTTACACTAAGAAGCGTGGCGCCAGTACTGCCTCTCTGGTGTCTTCACCTTTCGTACAGGCAAGCTGATCATCATCTAACAGATCCTCATTTTCATTTCCCTTCTTCTGTATATTATTCTTGTGAGTTATCTGTATACACAAGCTGTTAAGCTGATTCTGTGATAGTTCTCGCCGTTAAGCTGATTGTGCGATAGTTCTCGCCCTTATCTGGTCTTACTGTATTCGGACTGTATGGATTATAATTTTCCAAAAGTCTGGTATTTATCGCCAGTCTCATAGATAGTACATACCAACTTGAATATTCATCTGGTTGCCACTCCCCCCAACCCTGATTTTAGAAACTCCTGTGGATCTTATCTACTCTTATATGATCACAAGTCGTCCATACCTCCTTTAAACTGTCTGTAATAGTGGATGCCCCATCTATTCATTATAGACTCCAATTTCTTCTCCCATAACGTCATCGGATATTTCCTCATCCTCATAGAGGCCTTCAATCTATCTTTTCCACATATCGATTCTCTCCTCTGCGTTTAGCAGTGGAATTACCATATTATTTTTAATTTTGCCGCTTTTGCTTATGATTCCACAGAAGATTGTTCTGATTTTTCTATGTTATCAATATAGTTTTCTTCATCTTTTTCCTGTAGCCATTTCACATCAGCTTATCCGTAACTTCGTGTTTACTTCACTACTAAGTGATTGATATTGCTACATTCCTGTCTCCCGCTCTTGTGATTCTCGATCAAAACATTCGCTACTACCATCTGAGATGTATTGCAGAATCTAGTTGGTCTTCTCCTCTTTCATTCCTACTACCAGGCCCATATTCTCCAGTAACCCTTTCTTATACTTCTTCCCCTGGAAGCGCACTCAAATTCCCCATGATTATTCGTGTTTCGACTCCCTTTAAATACTGAGTTACCCGTTCAAAATTTTTTCTACCTCTTCACCTTCTGACTTTGACGTCGGCATGTATACCTGAACTAATGCAAGCGGCGTTGGTTTGTTGTCGAACCTACTGAGAACAACCCTATCACTGAACCGTTCACACTAAGTCACCCGCCGCCCTACCTGCTTAAGCATAACGAGTCCTACTAGTGTTAAATCATTTTCTACTGCTGTTGATATTACACCATATTCGCGTAACAAGATATGATTTTCATCTTTACATTACAGTTCATTGACCACCCTCTATATCTTGACTGTGCCATAGAACTTCCTTTTCACATTTTCTGGTTTCCCTACCAGGTTCAGCCCTGTGACACTCTAGGTCCAGAATCATAGGATCTTACACTTCCATTTGTCATTGAATCGTTTTCTCATGGTCATCTCCCACTTGCCCGTCCCTCCCGGATATTCGAAAGTGGGACCAATAAGGAATCTTTTGCCAAAGGAGAGATCATCATATTACTTTCAGAATGAGGGCGCTATGTGTGGTTGAGCACATTAGATACAGTGGAAGAGCTGTAATGGGCACATACTGATTACTTTTACCCATGATAACTGAGCTGCAGCCAGGAATTTGTGGTAAGGAATCCAAAGACAATTGTCTGTGGCCTGTAGATACCATACGCTTCAAGTGAAACACCACAAAATCATCCTGTACCTACCTTCTTCTTAGATGGAAGCTCATGAACAACACTGCTCGTCGGAGTGCATGGTTATGCGTCACGGCGCGATTCTGTTGCTTTATGTCAACATGAAATGGCTGAACAGCAAAATGTAAACAACGCACCTTACAAAAGCTTTAGCACCTTTGTACGTGTCCGGTGAACGAAACACTGCGTCGTATAGGATACTACGAATACCTTACCAAGAATGTAGCCTAAAGTTCTGGCGTTTAGTACCAACAAATCAGACGTCTTAGCGCTATAACTGAAGGAGAAATCAGAGAAGAATGCAGCAATTGCAGCTGCAAACTGGTAATGCAGGCATCCGTGCAGCGAAAGCAGTTATTCAGGATGTTTATTCTGAGATGGTTTTCCAGTCTTGCGTTCTGAGATATCCACGTTTCTTTTAAGACACTTTTCCTATACTTCGATAACTGTGACTGTGACGATTTCTTGAATCAGAAACCATCAAGTATTTTTCAGATTTAAAATCAAGAATTTATGCTAGCGTTGGAAGAGAGTATTAATGATAGCGAAGAAACTAATAATGTTTATTTACTCATTAGGACTGTAATAAGTTTGCTTTGAATGAGCACTACTGCAGGAAACTACAATGAGTACCTCCAACGTCGACCTTCGTGCAACGCTGAATACAGTTATGCAGATATGGTTAACTATAGAAATCCTAAATATAAGCCTTAAGTATTCAAATGAATCTATCTTTCTTGTTTGAGTGGCAGGTTCTATGAGATGTGAAACGAGAGAATCGATACTACAGCAAAGAAGGATTGCAGAAGACACCTTGAGACATAGTCATCACGTTTTATCCTTGTACAGTAATCACGGATGGACAGACCGGTAGTGCACCGTGAGAAAGTGTTTTATAATGGAGCTCTTGTTGACTGTTGGGTCTTGCACAGGCGGGAAAACATTACTGGCACCGTCTTCAGGCGACGCAGCATCTTTGTGTTTGACAATAGTGCTGAACGTAGTTGTGAACTTCCTGCGTTTTGCCATCACGGTATTGACTATCTGAAGATGCTCACATTGGTAGAGACAAACTAACGACGATGAGAATAATAGGCCTATGCGACTGTGGACTGTAGTTGTTTGAATGTTACACGTTACTGGCTTGTGCTTGCTCTGCACTAGCTCCAGTATTACAGCTAGAAGCAATTTTGCCGCCAGGAGAAAGAAACTACTATTCTACAGGATGGAGCAGACAATGTTAGATCCGTTAATCATGTGAGTGACTTAAGAAATTTAATAAGGCAATTGCCAGATTGAAGTCAGATATAGAGAGAATTATTGAAGTGCAGAGGCAGGAGGAAGAAGACCATGTGGTCAGTATATGTTTATCAACAAAACATCAAATAGGGGTAATGCAGGAGTAGAATGAAAAATTAATATGAAAATATGAATGCGTGTAAGCTACACCATGTATCAAAAGAAAGAACGATCCTTTATTGTATGATTATATGATAGCGGAACAAACACTGGTAGCAGTTACTTCTGTTCTGTAAAATATCTGGGAGTACGTGTACGAAACGATTTGAAGTGGAATGATCATATAAAATTAATTGTTGGTAAGGCGGGTGCCAGGTTGAGATTCATTGGGAGAGTCCTTAGAAAATGTAGTCCATCAACAAATGAGGTGGCTTACAAAACACTCGTTCGATCTATACTTGAGTATTGCTCATCAGTGTGGGATCCGTACCAGGTCAGGGTGACAGAGGAGATAGAGAAGATCCAAAGGAGAACGGCGCGTTTCGTCACAGGGTTATTTGGTAAGCGTGATAGCGTTAGGGAGATGTTTAGCAAACTCAAGTGGCAGACTCTGCAAGAGAGGCTCTCTGCATAGCAGTGTACCCTGCTGTCCAGGTTTCGAGAGGGTGCGTTTCTGAATGAGGTATCGAATATATTGCTTCCCCCTACTTATACCTCCCGAGGAGATCACGAATGTAAAATTAAAGAGATTCGAGCGCGCACGGAGACTTTCCGGCAGTCGTTCTTCCCGCAAACCATACGCGACTGGAACAGAAAAGGGAGGTAATGACAGTTGCACGTAAAGTGCTCTCCGCCATATACCGTTGGGTGGCTTGCGGAGTATAAATGTAGATGTAGATGTAGAAAAGTATGCGGACACCACCCAAAACATACCTTTTCATATTAGGGGCATTGCGCTGCCACATACTGCCAGGTACTCCATATCAGCTACCTCAATAGTCAGACATCGTGAGAGAGCAGAATGAGGCGCTCCGCGGAACTCACGGATTTCGAACGTGGTCAGCTGCTTTGGGTGTCACTTGTGTGATACGTCTGTACGCGCGAATTCCGCACTCCTAAACATACCTAGGTCCACTGTCTCCGATGTGATAGTGAAGTGGAAACTTGGAGGGACACGTACAGCACAAAAGCGTACAGCCCAACCTCGTCAGTTTACTGACGGAGACCGCCGACAGTTGAAGGGGGTCGTAATGTGTAATAGACAGATATCTATCCAGACCATCACACAGAAACTCCAACCTGCATGAGAATCCACTGCAAGTACTATGACAGTTGGGCGGGAGGTGAGAAAACTTGGATTTCATGGTCGAGCGGCTACTCATGAGCCACAAATCACGCGTGCGTGTGGTGGAGGATACTTTGCATACCTGTGTCTCCAGGTTTGTTCCAAGTATCCAACATTCTTTCATGGTTTTTTAATCTTTACGTTACCAAACATTAATTAATGCCCGGTGCAAAACTCTACCAGATGACATCCCCTAGCATTCTTCACCCTATTCCAAGTTCTTACACTATTTTTTCTTTCTATTGTTTTTCTGCTTTCCAATTCCAGTCCCACAGCTGAAATCTTCCTCTCCATTAGATATTTGAAAAAATTCATTTATCTCGTAATAGAGTTTTTTAATCTCTAGTTTCCTCTTTAGAGCTAGTTGGCCTATTTACCTGTACTGTTATGGTGGGTCTTGATTTTATATCTCTGTTGTGTATTATAACGTGTTGAGTACGCTGTTCATAGTACACTATGTGATCAAAATATCTGGACGCCTGCCTGAAAATGACTTACAGGTTCGTGGCGCCCTCCATCGGTAATGCTGGATTTCAGTAAGTGTTGGGCCACCATTAGCCTCGATGACAGCATCCACTCTAACAGACATACGTTCAATCAGGTACTGAAAGATTTCTTGGGGAATGGCAGCCCATTCTTCACGGAGTGCTGCATTGGGAAGAGGTATCGATGTCGGTCGGTGAGGCCTGGCACGAAGTCGGCATTCCAAAACTTTCCAGAGGTGTTCTCTAGGATTTAGGTCAGGACTCTGTGTAGGCCAGTCCACTACATGGATGTTATTGTCGTGTAGCCACTCCGCCACAGGCCGTGCATTGAGAACAGGTGCTCGATTATGTTGATAGATGCAATCGCCATTCCCGAATTGCTCTTCAACAGTGGAAGCAAGATGGTGCTTGAAACATAAATGCAGTGCTATGCTGTGACAATGCCACGCAAAACAATAAGGGTGCAACCCCCCTCCATGAAAAACACGACCACACCATAACACCACCGCTTCCGAATTTTACTGTTGGCACTACACACGTTGGCAGATGACGTTCACCGAGCATTCGCCATACCCACACCACGCCATTGGATCGCCACATTGTGTACCGTCACTCCTTAAAACGCTTCTCCACTGTTCAATCGTCCAATGTTTACGCTCCTTTCACCAAGCGAGGCGTCGTTTGGCATTTACCAGCGTATTTTGTGGCTTATCAGCAGTCGCTTGAACAAGAAATCCAAGTTTTTTCGCCTCCCACCTAAATGTCATAGTACTTGCAGTGGATCCTAATACAGTCTGGAATTCGTGTGTGATGGTCTGGATAGACGTCTGCCTAAAACACATTACTACCCTCCTCAACTGTCGGCGGTCTTTGTCAGTCAACAGATAAGGTCGGCCTGTAAGCTTTAATGCTGTACGTGTCCCTTCACGTTTCCACTTCACTATCACATCGGAAACAGTGGACCTGGGGATGTTTAAGAGTGTGGAAATCTCGCGTGCAGAAGCATGACAGAAGTGACAACGAATCATCTGACCACGTTCTAAGTACATGAGTTCCGCGGAGTGCTCCATCCTGCTTTCTCATGATTTCTAATGACTACTGAGGTTGCTGATATGGAGTACTTGGCAGTTGGGACAGCACTTTGGGAGTGTCCGGATGCTTTTGATCTCATAGTATATAACTGCTAAATTACTGGTCTCTAAGCTATAACATTTAAATAGTGAAATAACCACTGTACACATATCAAGAAGATGTAATTGCAGAATATTAGGACTACACCTAATTTCAGAGCTATTTGCTGTAAGTAATTACAATCTCTGTCTTCCCCTGCAGTTTTTACCCTCTTCAGTTTCCTCTAGTACCACGGAGGTTATTCCCTCATGTCTCACCACGTGTCCTGTCAGCCTGTTCCTTCTTCTTGTCAGTGTTCTTCCTATGTTGCTTTTTTCGCCGAATCTGCGTAGAACCTCCTTATTACTTACCGTATCAGTCCACCTGATTTTCGACATTCTTCTGTAACATAACATCTCAAAAGCTTCGATTTTCTTGTGCTCCGGTTTTTCCTCCGTCAGTGAGTCACTGCCATAGAATTCTGTGCTCCAAACGTACATTCTCATAAAATTTGTCTTCAAATTGAGACCTATGTTTGATATCAGTAGATTTCTCGTGTTCTGGAATGCCCTCTCTGCCTACCCTATACTGCTCTTATGTCCTCCTTACTTCGTCCGTCGTGGGTAATATTGCTTCCAAACTAGTAGAACCCCTTCTTCTACTTTGTCTACTTCGCGACCATGACCACCAGTTTTGATGTTAAGATTCTCGTTGTTCTTATATCTGCTACTCCCCATTACTTCAGTGTTTTTCAGTTTACTCTCCACCTACATTCTGTACTTACCAGACTGTTGATTCCATTCAACAGATCAATTAATTCTTCTTCACTTTTACTGAGGATCGCAATGTCGTCAGTAATCTTATCACTGATATTATTTGACCCTGAATTTTAATCCCATTCTTGAACCTTTCTTTTATTTTCTCACTGCTTCATCGATGTTGAACAGCACGTGAAGACTATATCTCTGCCTTACACCCTTTTCATCGGAGCAGTCCATTCTTGGTCTTCAATTCTTACTGATAGCTCTTGGTTCTTGTACATATTGCATATTACTAATCTTTTGCTATGGTTTTCTCCTATTCTACTCAGAAATTCGAATATCTTGCACAATGTAGAATTTTTTTGTAGATCGAAAAATCCGATGAGCGTATCAATTTTCTGTTCAGTCTTGCAAAGCCAGAACTGCCTCTTTGGTGCCTTTATCGTTTTTAAGGCGAAGGTGATTATCATCTAACATGAAATTTGATTTCCATTCTTTTGTATAATATTCTTGTCAGCAGTTTGGAGATGTTAAGCTGACCGTGAGATATTTTTCCCACCTATCTGCCCTTGCTATCTTCGGAACTGTGTGAGCCATATTTTTCTGAAAGTCTGATGGACGTATCGAGTCTCACAGATGCAGTTCGGTTGCCACTTCCCCACTGATTTTACAAATTCCGATGAAATGTTATCTATCCGCTCAGTTTTATTCCATATCAAGGCTTCCGAACCTCTTTTAAATTGTGACTCTAATACTGGATCCCCTATCTCTTCCGTATTGAAACCAGTTTCGTCTTAAATCTTGTCATCAGACAGGTCCTCTATCTCCAAAGAGGCCTTCACCGAACCCTTTCGATCTACCCCCTCTTTCTTCTGCGTTTAGCAGGGGAACTATCATAGCACTTTTAACGTTACCACTCTTGTTTTAAATTCCACCGAAGATTGTTCTGACTTTCGGATATGTTAATTCTGTCCTTCCGACGATCATTTCTTTCTCAGTATCTTCGCATTTTTCCTGCCTTAGGGCACCATCGCCGGCCGGGGTGAACGAGCGGTTCTAGGCGCTACAGTCAGGAGCCGCGCGACCGCTACGGTCGCAGATTCGAATCCTGCCTCGGGCATGGATGTGTGTGGTGTCCTTAGGTTAGTTAGGTTTAAGTATTCTAAGTTCTAGGCGACTGGTGACCTCAGAAGTTAAGTCCCATAGTGCTCAGAGCCATTTGGCACTATCCACATCCTTAGCGAACTTCAGATGCGTCTGATCTTTCCTCAGTACTTCAGTATCCCACTTACCTCCACACTTTGGTTTGCTGTCGATACTGATGAGAACAACTCTTATCACTTTCTGTTATCCGTAGCTCACTTTCCGCCGTGCTTTCCTGTTCTTAAAGAATCGTACTCTCCTCTCGATATTAACCACGCTCGTCTGACCACCTCACTGGCACCCACTATACCTATATTGAGCCTTTGCATTCCCTTTTCAGACTTTCCACGACTCCTAATATGTTAATCTGACACTCTATGCTCCAACTCATACAATTTTATCCCTCCGTTGGTTATACTACCTTTTCTAATGGTCATCTCTTCCTTGACATTGCCTATGATCCGAATGAGGGGATTAATCCGAAAGCTTATGCCGATCATGATACTTTTTCAGTTCCAGACGGTGAGGAATACAATTTCAGGCTTCGATCACTGTATCAGATGAACAACCATCTGTTTCTGCGTTGCGACGGTAACGCAAATTAATGTTTCATTTAAGAGCATTAGTTAACATTACGAGGCTCCACTCGCTGGTAGCTGTGATACAAGCAGCAGTGGTGTTCGCTAATCTCCTCTCAAAACTCAACTCACCGTGCTCACACCTCGAAAACAGCGAAGTAAGATATTGAAGAGGATGAAGTGGCTATAAATTGCGTTTCATGATAACGAGACCAGGTTATACCTTGGCATCAGTGACGACTGCTTATGAGAGGTCGCCAGAGAGAGCGACAGTTATCTGAGAGAAACGAGCAATGCTGCGTATTGTCTGCTTCTGTCTTCGTGCTAACGAAGATGGAGCACAGACTGTATTACCCGTACTATTTTCTTGTTTACTGCAAGAAAACTGAATAATTTTGCTTACATCCAGAATAATATTGAACACATTCTGTTGCCCTACCTAAGACGCTAGGAAGTGAACCTGCAAATTCACAAGCAACAAAACAAAATGTCACGAAGATAACCACAAAGTGGTTTACCACAGAGCAATACTCAAAAGAATGTGCAAAATATCACTCGAATCAGCTGACCAAACCGAGGAGCACCATTAAAACAATCGCTTAAAATAATCTTAGAAATGATGTATTACTGCAGGTGAATTTGTTGTGGATTTTTAATTGTTCATTCGGTTTCAGACAAAAACAATTTTCCAGTACTAATTTTGTTAATAGCAGATGCAACAATCAAGCCATATTATGAAAATGGAGGTATGTATGCGTACGTTCGACATCTCGCTGTAAGCCGGTGGATCGATTTGAACCAAACATGGTACACTTATCCATTACTGTCAGCCATCAATTCCTTTGGTTGCAAGAACCACCTACTACCATAGTTTAGGGGATATGATGACATACAATGAGGTGGACGAAAGACTGCCACATCATGCATGACGTTTAAATTTATTACCTCCATCCACAACATATTTCACAAACACTATACACAGATGCTGCTGACTGTAGTTACGTAAATGTATCATTGTACGACACACAGTCCAAGAGAGAAGACATAATAAAAATTGAGATGGGTTAAAAATGCCTCATCATGCATAAAGTTTTAAAACATTTCAGCTTTAATACTAGGACAATCCTACAATCAAATCAGCTTACGGAAAGCCCTGAGAGCTGGCAGAGCTGTTGACAGCTTTCAACTGCGAAGAGCAATCAGCTGTGGGTGACAGTAATAGCTATCTACTGAGCTACGAAGAGGGGCTGCTGTTGAGAAGTTTACAAAATCACGTTGTATACACATGTAGAAACTGAGTCCGCGTATGGACATGGTCCGGGATGCTGTTCGTTTGTAAATTATGCACAATTTTTGTACGATTGTTTCGTAATTTCAAAGATATTTTCACGAATACATGGAAATAAAATTTCTTCTGTATTAAATTGCAAGCACATTTCAGTTTTGCTTTCGTATCTAATAGAAAATTGGCAATATGAATACCCGGACAGTGCCGGTTTTGTCAGCCATATCATAAGGAGAGGAGGAGGTTCAATGGATAACCGGCGAGGAAAGAAACATACGGAAAACACTGACAAGCAGAAGGGACAGGATGATGGGACGTCTGTTAGTACATCAGGGAATGACTTCCATGGTACTAGAGAGAGTTATAGAGGGTAACAACTGCAGAGGAAGACAGGGGCTGGAATACATCCAGCAAATAATTGAGGACGTTGGTTGCAAGTCCTCCTCTGAGATGAAAAAGTTGGCACAGGAGAGCAATTCGTTGAGGGCCGCCTCAAACCAATTAGAAGACTGATGACTCAAAAGAAATCATAAAACAACTGCAAAATACAGTATTTATAAATAATATTTTGTAATGCAAAGGTAGATGCCTACAATCGTTGCGTCACTGGTGCCTAGTCCATTTCCTGATTAATGTACACGTTTGGATACTATGATGTCATGATCCTATAACATAACACCTACAGCCATCCTAGAATACTTCATGATAGTATCTCAAAAGGTAATTTTTGAGAACAAATTCTTTTAGAACATTTCCCGTGGAGAAGCAGCGGTCTGGCTAAAAGAACTTTAAAAATGGATTACAGATAGTCTCGATCGCGTTCTTGTACTTACTGCTCTACTGTGCACAACATAGCCCGCGGAATACTTGGCTTACAGCCTCGATGTACGAATTGACCAGGTTGGGAAGAGCCCCATAAAGCCGCTGTACGCTCTCCTGAAGCAAGCTGCCCCGGAACAGTTTTCATCGGACCCTGATATCCTGGATACTGTCACTGGGATGAAGTCCGAGTTGGTCTCACACATGATTCATCGGAGACAGATATGGGCCTCTCGCTGACCACGGACCTATCATCACGCAGGTAGTTTAAAGTGACACGCGCTATGTATGGACAAGCATTGACCTGTTGAAAAATAAAACCATGCTACAGTTGCATGGGAAGTAACACATGAGGAAGCAGGATGTCATTGACGTACAGTTGTGGCACCAGAGTTCCCTCTATCACTACCAGCCGTCAACTGACGTCATACCCTATGGCTCCCCGCATCTTCACGCGAGGAGTAGCATTACTGTGCCTCTCCAAAATATGGAAACTACTGGATCTCTCTCCAAGTCGCCGCCGTGCTCGCCGTCGATGGTCAGTCGGGTAGCGTAGGACGGTCATTCAGCGCTGGCACAATACGACGTTATTCAGCTTCGGTTCGTGCTTCCCGGTCACCGTACCATTCCAAATGCTACCGTCTCTGTTGTGTTGTTGAAGGCAGCCTACGAATGAGTCAGTATTTCCCCTACGAATGAGTCGGCGGCTGCTGCTATCATGCGATCAAAGGCGCGGGATGATGCACATTGTGGCAGAGAGACCTTTGCTTGTTCTCGGACGGCAGGCGCAGATGAGATAAGGTTATTATGACCTTGGTGCACAATACAGCCATCTTCCCTTGTGGCGATCAGATGTGGGCTACGGAAAACTTTAAGACACGATCAATATGTATGCTCTCACTTTCCCATGCACACTAACATCGGACGACAATTATAATCAAATGCCCTACAAATCTACATATTGCAACACTTAACGATGCTGGAAGTCTGATAATATTTTGGCTAATATGATGGTACCACTCCATATACATAGAATCACTGTGTTGATGACACTTCCTGTGTTACTGCGTCTGTAATGTTCGCATTACTATGAGCATTGTTGACAGGAGGTCAATAATGTGCAGGGTTCCAAATAAATGTGAACAGCAGTGGTAGAATGGGATGGCTGTTGTCACTGAAACCACCAGTTTTCGGTTACACCGGTTCTTTTCGCCTGTAGTTTAACGTGACTGTTAAAACTGCTGAAAATAACCATTTTCTGAAATAACCGATTTTCGGTTTTTCATTCCTAGTACTTCCAGTAATAAACGTAGACCTCGAATAAAGATTGAAAAGTTCTGATGAAGGTGATGGACTAAGCGACCACGATCGATATACGACAGAGGCTGCGGCAGAAATCGGTCTCATTGTCGGCAGCAAAGATGGTAATTGTGAAGAAGTTGGGCGCAGTGACAGCAGGTTTGAAAGATCATAAGTTGATGACTTCTGTGCGTCGTCACTTTTGGATGGTAGCAACCGCAAGATTATGGGTTCAATTATTATCCTAAGGCAAACGGAGCACTGTACTTCATTCTTACCGCACTTCGTGGAATACTTGCAAACTAGGGACAGTTCCATTACGCAATTCAACTGATGAACCGATGTACTAAAGACCGAGGACGACAGCGAGGAATTTCAGTATACATCAGGTCAGGCAAGTCTTGCACACTGCACGTACTCGCATACCAGCTAATAGGTCATTCCACACAGCAACAGGTACAATATTGTCTCTGCAATGTTCTACGATGTTCTACCACTTGTTTGTTTCCAGTTTATAATTATAGGCATTGTTATACAAAATTTTGCTGACCTCTTTTCCAATTTTATAATAACCCAATATTTCAAAGCAATGGAAATTTTACGAATAAATATTATTCATTTTCTGAAAAAAGTTCTATTGAAAAACCAAAAATTTTAGCACTGCTGCTATAGAAAATAGCTGTGTCTCTCATTTTTACATAGTTATTAGTGAAAATGGGGAAAAGCGTCTTATGACCGAGTACAAACAAATATCAAAAACTAACAGTATCAGGTTTAACCAGTCGGTTTTTCCAATCCCACGGTACATGCCGCAAGAGCGAGAGTGGACTGTAGGAAAGGTAAAACGTATTGGACTGATTCAGTAAGACGGAATAACTCTACTGAAGTGTACTGCAAAAGTATATGAGCCGTAGGAAGCTGAGCTGAAAGATCGTGAAGACGAGTTGAGGTAAGAAGTAAAGGTGTGAGGACGGGGCCTGAGTCGTGCTTCGGTAGCTCAGATGGTAGAGCACTTGGCCGTGAAAGGCAAAGGTCCCGAGTTCGAGTCTCGGTCGGGTACACAGTTTTAATCTGCCAGGAAGTTTCATATCAGCGCACACTCCGCTGCAGAGTGAAAATCTCATTCTGGAGTTGAGGTAAGTTTGTAAACTGAAGCTGGAGCCGAAAACACTTGGAATGGTGTTGATACGTTGTTGTTGTTGTGGTCTTCAGTCCTGAGACTGGTTTGATGCAGCTCTCCATGCTACTCTATCCTGTGCAAGCTTTTTCATCTCCCAGTACCTACTGCAACCTACATCCTTCTGAATCTGCTTAGTGTATTCATCTCTTGGTCTCCCTCTACGATTTTTACCCTCCACGCTGCCCTCCAATACTAAATTGGTGATCCCTTGATGCCTCAGAACATGTCCTACCAACCGATCCCTTCTTCTGGTCAAGTTGTGCCACAAACTTCTCTTCTCCCCAATCCTATTCAATACTTCCTCGTTAGTTATGTGATCTACCCATCTAATCTTCAGCATTCTTCTGTAGCACCACATTTCGAAAGCTTCTATTCTCTTCTTGTCCAAACTATTTATCGTCCATGTTTCACTTCCATACATGGCTACACTCCATACGAATACTTTCAGAAATGACTTCCTGACACTTAAATCAATACTGGATGTTAACAAATTCTCTTCTTCAGAAACGCTTTCCTTGCCATTGCCAGCCTACATTTTATATCCTCTCTACTTCGACCATCATCAGTTATTTTGCTCCCCAAATAGCAAAACTCCTTTACTACTTTAAGTGCCTCATTTCCTAATCTAATTCCCTCAGCATCACCCGACTTAATTAGACTACATTCCATTATCCTTGTTTTGCTTTTGTTGATGTTCATCTTATATCCTCCTTTCAAGACACTGTCCATTCCATTCAACTGCTCTTCCAAGTCCTTTGCTGTCTCTGACAGAATTACAATGTCATCGGCGAACCTCAAAGTTTTTATTTCTTCTCCATGAATTTTAATACCTACACCGAATTTTTCTTTTGTTTCCTTTACTGCTTGCTCAATATACAGATTGAACAACATCGGGGAGAGGCTACAACCCTGTCTTACTCCCTTCCCAACCACTGCTTCCCTTTCATGTCCCTCGACTCTTATAACTGCCATCTGGTTTCTGTACAAATTGTAAATAGCCTTTCGCTCCCTGTATTTTACCCCTGCCACCTTTAGAATTTGAAAGAGAGTATTCCAGTCAACATTGTCAAAAGCTTTCTCTACGTCTACAAATGCTAGAAACGTAGGTTTGCCTTTCCTTAATCTTTCTTCTAAGATAAGTCGTAAGGTCAGTATTGCCTCACGTGTTCCAGTGTTTCTACGGAATCCAAACTGATCTTCCCCGAGGTTGGCTTCTACTAGTTTTTCCATTCGTCTGTAAAGAATTCGTGTTAGTATTTTGCAGCTGTGACTTATTAAGCTGATAGTTCGGTAATTTTCACATCTGTCAACACCTGCTTTCTTTGGGATTGGAATTATTATATTCTTCTTGAAGTCTGAGGGTATTTCGCCTGTTTCATACATCTTGCTCACCAGATGGTAGAGTTTTGTCATGACTGGCTCTCCCACGGCCGTCAGTAGTTCCAATGGAATATTGTCTACTCCGGGGGCCTTGTTTCGACTCAGGTCTTTCAGTGCTCTGTCAAACTCTTCACGCAGTATCGTATCTCCCATTTCATCTTCATCTACATCCTCTTCCATTTCCATAATATTGTCCTCAAGTACATCGCCCTTGTATAGACCCTCTATATACCCCTTCCACCTTTCTGCTTTCCCTTCTTTGCTTAGAACTGGGTTTCCATCTGAGCTCTTGATATTCATACAAGTCGTTCTCTTATCTCCAAAGGTCTCTTTAATTTTCCTGTAGGCGGTATCTATCTTACCCCTAGTGAGATAGGCCTCTACATCCTTACATTTGTCCCCTAGCCATCCCTGCTTAGCCATTTTGCACTTCCTGTCGATCTCATTTTTGAGACGTTTGTATTCCTTTTTGCCTGTTTCACTTACTGCATTGTTATATTTTCTCCTTTCATCAATTAAATTCAATATTTCTTCTGTTACCCAAGGATTTCTATTAGCCCTCGTCTTTTTACCTACTTGATCCTCTGCTGCCTTCACTACTTCATCCCTCAAAGCTACCCATTCTTCTTCTACTGTATTTATTTCCCCCATTCCTGTCAATTGCTCCCTTATGCTCTCCCTGAATCTCTGTACAACCTGTGGTTCTTTTAGTTTATCCAGGTCCCATCTCCTTAAATTCCCACCTTTTTGCAGTTTCTTCAGTTTTAATCTACAGGTCATAACCAATAGATTGTGGTCAGAGTCCACATCTTCCCCTGGAAATGTCTTACAATTTAAAACCTGGTTCCTAAATCTCTGTCTTACCATTATATAATCTATCTGATACCTTTTAGTATCTCCAGGGTTCTTCCATGTATACAACCTTCTTTCATGATTCTTAAACCAAGTGTTAGTTATGATTATGTTGTGCTCTGTGCAAAATTCTACCAGGCGGCTTCCTCTTTCATTTCTGTCCCCCAATCCATATTCACCTACTATGTTTCCTTCTCTCCCTTTTCCTACACTCGAATTCCAGTCACCCATGACTATTAAATTTTCGTCTCCCTTCACAATCTGAATAATTTCTTTTATTTCATCATACATTTCTTCAATTTCTTCGTCATCTGCAGAGCTAGTTGGCATATAAACTTGTACTACTGTAGTAGGTGTGGGCTTCGTGTCTATCTTGGCCACAATAATGCGTTCACTATGCTGTTTGTAGTAGCTTACCCGCATTCCTATTTTCCTATTCATTATTAAACCTACTCCTGCATTACCCCTATTTGATTTTGTGTTTATAACCCTGTAGTCACCTGACCAGAAGTCTTGTTCCTCCTGCCACCGAACTTCACTAATTCCCACTATATCTAACTTCAACCTATCCATTTCCCTTTTTAAATTTTCTAACCTACCTGCCCGATTAAGGGATCTGACATTCCACGCTCCGATCCGTAGAACGCCAGTTTTCTTTCTCCTGATAACGACATCCTCTTGAGTAGTCCCCGCCCGGAGATCCGAATGGGGGACTATTTTACCTCCGGAATATTTTACCCAAGAGGACGCCATCATCATGTAATCATACAGTAAAGCTGCATGCCCTCGGGAAAAATTACGGGTGTAGTTTCCCCTTGCTTTCAGCCGTTCGCAGTACCAGCACAGCAAGGCCGTTTTGGTTATTGTTACAAGGCCAGATCAGTCAATCATCCAGACTGTCGCCCTTGCAACTACTGAAAAGGCTGCTGCCCCTCTTCAGGAACCACACGTTTGTCTGGTCTCTCAACAGATACCCCTCCGTTGAGGTTGCACCTACGGTACGGCTATCTGTATCGCAGAGGCACGCAAGCCTCCCCACCAACGGCAAGGTCCATGGTTCATGGGAGGAAGTGTTGATACGTAACTCCTATGATTTGTCCGCTGTTACAGAAAGCTGAAAGTATTATTATCTCTCCGTGATGGGACATGTCACGTTTACCGTCTGCCAATGAAATTTGTTGAGCATCTCCGTTACGCTCGCGTGATTGCTAAACGATCCCGTGACAACTGTTTCCGCTCTTCACCTTATCTTTATCTCTTATATAAATCCAACCTAGTAATAAAAAATCTCGAATATTATTGAAGTTTTACAGAAGCTTGAAATTTAGCGCGATCTTGAATGACAGATGCTTTTAATAGTTCCCACAGCGAAACTTTGTCTCCAAACCTGATCATTGTGAAGAACACAGGGGCAAGACGCAATCAGTACCTCCAATGCACTATGAGAATGGTAATCTCAATGTGACAGTGCCACTAAAGCAGACTTACTGAACACGGTTTTTCACAGTTCCTTCACCACAGAAGTCGAAGTAAATATTCCAAAATTCGAATCAAGAACAGCTGCCAACAAGAGTAACTTAGAATGAGATATCATTGATGTAGCGAAGGTGATTAAATCACTTAAGAAAGGCAAGGCATCCAGTCCAGATTGTATACTAGCTAGGTTCCTTTCGTAGTATTTGATACAACAGCCCCATACTTAGCAAATCATATACAACTGCTCGCTCGTCGAAAGATGTATCTGTGATGCTGCACAGGTGATGCCAATACTCAAGAAAGGAAATAAGAGTAAACTGCTAGTTACAGAGCCATATCAATAACGTTTATTTATCAGTAGGATTTTGGAGCATGTACTGTGGACGAACATTATGAATTACTTCGAAGAAAGCGATTTATTGACAGATAGCATGGATTCAGAAAATAACGTTCTTGTGAAACACAACCACTTTCACGATTTCATGAGTGCTATCAACAGGGGACAACAAATTGATTCCATATTCCTAAATTTCCAGAAGGGTTTTGAAACCTTTCTTCACTAGCTACTTCTAATCAAATTGCGTGTCTACAGAGTATCGGCCCAGTTGTGCCACTGGATCCATGACTTCCTGTCAAAAGGGTCACAATTCACAATAAATGACGAAAAGGCATCAAATATAACAGAAATAGTGTCTGGTGTTCCCCAAAGAAGATTTGTAGGCTCTCTGCTGTTCCTGATCTACATAAACGATTTAGGAGACAATCTGAACACCCCTCTCAGATTGTTTGCGAATGATGCTATCATTTACCGTCCTGTAAAATCATCAGATGGTGAACACCAATCGCAAAACGATTTTAATAGGATATCTGTATGTTGCGAAAAGTGACAACTGACTCCAAACGATGAAAAAATTTAGCGGATTGGGTGACCTAATCCGCTAAATTTTGGTCGCATGATAAATCGCACAAATCTAAAAGCGGTGAATTCAACTATATACATAACTTAGATATCGACGATAACACAGATAATGATGTTGGGAAAGTGAACCCAACACGGCGAATTATTGGCAGAACACGTAGAAAATGCAATAGGTCTACTAAAGAGACCGCCTACACTACTCTTGCCCGTCCTCTTCTGCAGTATTGCTGTGCGACATGATATCGGCATCAGATAGGACTGACAGACGACATGGAAGTCCAAAGAAGCGCAGCTCATTTTGCATTATCGCGATATAGGGGAGACTGTACCAAGGATATGATACGCGATTGGGGTGGCAGTTGTAACGCGTGGAAATGCATATCCTCCTATTTCCATCTATTGTACTATAAATTCTTTTCCTTTATTTGTTACCTCAAGATATGACATTTCTGTGTCTTTATATATTGTAATTGTTTTACTGTTTGTATATATATCTATATATATTTATGCATTTATGTTGATTTGTTTTGTGAATATTATTTGTATTTATACGCTGGGTCTGGCCTAGGGAAAACTATGCTATCGAACGAATACATCGATAGGTCGTGTGGAGAACAAAATTGTTTAGGACCTTTGGTAGTGTTAACTCCGTCGCGTGGAGCGCGGGAAGCGGGTGGAGCAGGTGTGTTGTGTGACACTCCCGCGAGTTGCCGCGCTTTCGGGGTTTGTCAGCATGTAATTGCGTTCGACTTGCTATGATAGTTTCTGACACGGTGTCGCGGACGAGAAGCATTAGCTGGCGCACATCAAGAGCCCGTTTCGCCTGGTGACCGTCTCGAGAAGAATGCGCGCCAACATCCAGCTTCTGCAACAGCGACGGCCGACAATGAGTGACTGTCGCCATCTCCTCGATCGACGGCTTCAAACCTTCAATCAACCAACAAGGAAGACTGGAAGCACGTAAAGTTTTAGAACTGTATTGCAGACCTCAGCTTTTCAAACTGATCCATTTTCATAACTAAATTACAGCAACGTAGCATGAACCTTTGTTGCTCATTGTCCCAATTGCATTACCAAGCAGGGTCCCTTCCTTTTCCGGAATGAACCAGAGTGTCGTTGAAATTCAAACGCCAACATCATTCGATTTCACTGCTTTAATTTCAGAGTTCAGTTAAGGTATTCATAGCTGGCTACAATATTTAGATTACACAGTCACAAATTAGGAGTGCGAGTTTTGTTACCGTATTTTAGCTTACCTGTGACTGCAGCTCAGCTTGGTACGTACTAAATTTTACTATTGTTAATTGTTCAGAATCATTTAATTCGAGATCAAAGTTAAATCTCTTATTTCTAAATTGCGCAGAGTCAAGTTGCTTTTGAAATGATTGTTGAGGTAGTCCAAGACTAACCGTATTTTACTGAATTTCGATGTGCATCAGAAAGAAAGCTCACTATTAACTTCAGTCACTAAATTAACTTTCGATTTTCCGGTTTTATTAATTCTTTTGCTAAATTAAGTCAGAGTGTAGCGAAATTTATTACTTCTGACAAACATTGAGCTTTCACACTACACGTGTCAACCTTCAGTTGCCACGCTTCTAGTGCTAATTATATGTATAATAACCTTTCTTTTTCAGTTACTATAGTAATTGTCCTTAGGACTGGCGACCGTAATTTCCCCCAAATCTCAAATATCTAATTACCGCTAGTTAATTGTTAACGTAACGGCCGCACATTTACTCTTTATTAACTTTACCCCTTTTCAAAATAAGTTTCCACCAGTTTCATTTGCATTTTTCCTATCATTTAGATGTAACCCTTTCCTCCCTCTTTACCGACAGATTAACTTCGGTGGCGATTGCTTTTCCCAAATTTCCATTAGGTACACGCGGTTTAATTTTTCACTGTCATTAAGGTCGATAAGTGAGGGGGAGGTTACACAGTCATGAAAGTAAAGGCGTTTCTCGTTGCAACAGGGTCTCGTCATGAGAGTTGGATCACCAATTTTTTTCTCCGAATGCGAAAATATTTTGTTGGTGCCCACCTACATACGGAAGAATAATCTTAATCACCAAAATAAGAAAATTCAAAGCAACCCCGTAAAGATTTAAGTCGCGCGCTGTTAGTGAGTAGAAAGGTAGAGAAATAGTTTGAAGGTGGTTCGATGAACCTTCGGCCATTCATTTGACTGTGAATTGCAGAGTAATCATGCAGATATAGATGTAGGTGTTGTATGGGTACCAGATCGATAAGAGATACTCAAGAATCAGTCTTACAAATGTTTTACTAGCCACTTATTTTGTGGATGAATAACATTTCGTTAAGATTTTTCCAATGACTCTCAGCCTAGAATCTACCTTTCCTGAAATTAATTTTTTATGGTTGTTCCACTTTAGATCGCTTCGGGAGGTTTCTGCTAGGTATCCTTAGATAGGTTTCCTTTCCACTGATTTGTCCACGAGCAGAATCGAAAAGTAATGGATATATTTGCCTACGTATGCGCAGTATGTTACATTTATGCACAAGGTGGTCAGTTTTAGTCACTAAATGCACATCTGGCCCTGGGAATGCAAGAAAGACGTGTAGAAATATTTCGATATGTAACGGATTAGGAACAGGACGTAACTTGTAAAAGTTAAAGAAGTCAGACACGCAAACTATTGATTTTATTATAACCGCCGTTTACACAGTTTGTTCAGTATGAGCACTGGAGACGTCGACAAGATGCTGCAGAATGTCAGGTTTGTACCTGGTGACCAAAATTGGAACTAATTTTTTCCCAGCGTAATTCAGTTGCGCATCAACGCATTAGCATACCTACCAAGTTTCGCTGCAATACGATAATTACAGCCCACACTGGACCTTCGCGAGTACCTGCACCTTCATTATAACCACTCGGTACGTTCAGGATTAACTCCTAGTCGTTGCACCAACATCGATCCTACGTAAGTCTTCCTAGATCTCATTGCAGTCGTCTGTCGTTGCAACCTTCTTTGGGAGTACTACCGGTTGTCTTTTACATCTGCCGGTTTCGTCCCGTTACGAACAACGTGTTATGTTCCATCCTAAATCTGGTTTGAGACTCGAAAAACTTCAATTGTGTTCAGTTGTTAATAGTTCGCAACTGTATCAAATCGCTTCCTTTAATCAAAGGACGTCAATAACTTCGGTGTTGGGCACCCCAAGCTCCTTAATCAAGGAAGGGTGCCAACTTGGGCGCCTTTGTCTTCAGCTCTCTGGATTTCATGACGAATAGAGATCTCCTACCATCTATACGGTGTTTAACCAACATGAGCCACATAATGTTGTGTAACGGATGGAGCTTTGTTTACTAGTAATGCCTCTAATTTAAAAAGCATAGCCAGTGCAGGCTGACACAACGTACTTGTACGTGACTGTTTTTCTTTGGTGAGGAGACATTGCATTCTATGGGAGGCACCTACATAAACGTATTATAAATTTCCGATGAGGACGGACGTGTCTGAATACCCGGAGATGTCGGGTGAAACCAAGATATTTACGAAACAGTTTCTTATTCAGTGATTATCCGTTGATGTCAACTGGTTGGAACACATGAAAATTTGTGCTGGACTGGGACTCGAACCTATATTTCACGCTTATTGCGGGCGGATGCCTTAACCATTTCGGCTATCCGAGCACACCTCCAAGCACAACATAAACTGCCATATGTCACGTAGTCAAAACCCTTATGCTCACACCCGATCGTGATTCCTGCACAGAGAGACAAATTTTATATCGTCACTTTGGTCCGTCCACGCATGGACAAATCATTGATAGCTGCAATGTATGTGTTTAAATAGTGTCTATATCTTGATAAAACCATGTCTAGACATGCATTTATGCATTTCGACCGGACCAGGACTCGAATCCGTAGCCATGAACGATGAATCCACGCCTCGACGTTCTAAAATGACGATATAAAATTTATACAGCATTCTCCGAGTGCTTCTCTACAGCTGATAATTATTTGGAAAAAAATCTATTTTATGCTAACATCTGTACAATTTTGTCTAGTCTCTGCCAGTTTCGGTATGGGTACCATCTTGACTGGAGATATTTTTGATCAGTGTGACCGCTCAATGTCATTCAATACGATCACGACGACACCCCTCGATCGACGTTAACACTCATGGTGTCACCCGCCTTCATACATGGCAGTGGACGTTTCAAAAATTTGTGACGCTAGCTCAATGGTCGTCAATTGATTTAAATGTTATTCCCGACTGACTCTTAATTCAATTACTGCCACGGGGGTGGGGAGGAAGAACACATCCTGGTGATACCAGCATTATGCGTATTTAGATGTTCGATTAATCTGAATGGTTTGCAATGTTCCAGCGATTCTAATCGAACTCAATGCTGATGTACCGACAAGGACCATTTTCGCAGATAAACACGCAAGAACGTAATGGATGTTCAGTTTCTCAATATAGTTCGTCGCACTCACATATTATACATACGCTGTAAGAACAATTTCATGCATTTACATTTTTGGTATCCCACAATACTGGTTGGCTAAATATTATGACGATACGTTGTATACAACTTCCACAGATATTGTTTATCATGTAGTCAAGACTAAGTAATGATGCCAAAATCGTGGATAAAATTGAAATGTAGTTTGTTTATTAACACCTTTCTTTTCACTAACTAAATATGAAATATGAATCGGGATTGGAAGTGATGATCCTATCCTCCTTTTCAGTATTAGAATGGTCGATATCGTGTTCTGAATAACTCGTGTCATATAATGTCCAAATATCTACACCACCCAGGCTCCCAATTCGGCACTTAAATGTCTATTCTTCGCTCTCGAAATGTTCGATGTGATTGTCTTTCACACGCAGGGTTCAATTTAACGGTGTATGCATTGTTTTTAGTATTTTAGATCCCCGTTAATTAATATCTGGTAGTTAATAAGCGAACTATTTTTATGTTGGTGCATTGTTTGTATCAGTTACCCCAGCAACCTCCAAGGATAAGATTCTCTTAATGTTCCGCGCAGACGCGTTTCACAATTTTATAAAATGCAGAATTACGTAAACTATAGGTTTCCGCTGCGTACAACTTTCGTGGGTTGCACAACCATAATAGTTTCCCAAGAGAATTTTTCCCAGCTAACACAAGGTTCGAATTATGTTGCCGGAATCATTTTCACTTCACCCGACAATAAACGTCTCTGATCACTTCGTCACACGTAATATACACTCCTGGAAATGGAAAAAAGAACACATTGACACCGGTGTGTCAGACCCACCATACTTGCTCCGGACACTGCGAGAGGGCTGTACAAGCAATGATCACACGCACGGCACAGCGGACACACCAGGAACCGCGGTGTTGGCCGTCGAATGGCGCTAGCTGCGCAGCATTTGTGCACCGCCGCCGTCAGTGTCAGCCAGTTTGCCGTGGCATACGGAGCTCCATCGCCGTCTTTAACACTGGTAGCATGCCGCGACAGCGTGGACGTGAACCGTATGTGCAGTTGACGGACTTTGGGCGAGGGCGTATAGTGGGCATGCGGGAGGCCGTGTGGACGTACCGCCGAATTGCTCAACACGTGGGGCGTGAGGTCTCCACAGTACATCGATGTTGTCGCCAAGGGTCGGCGGAAGGTGCACGTGCCCGTCGACCTGGGACCGGACCGCAGCGACGCACGGATGCACGCCAAGACCGTAGGATCCTACGCAGTGCCGTAGGGGACCGCACCGCCACTTCCCAGCAAATTAGGGACACTGTTGCTCCTGGGGTATAGGCGAGGACCATTCGCAACCGTCTCCATGAAGCTGGGCTACGGTCCCGCACACCGTTAGGCCGTCTTCCGCTCACGCCCCAACATCGTGCAGGCCGCCTCCACTGGTGTCGCGACAGGCGTGAATGGAGGGACGAATGGAGACGTGTCGTCTTCAGCGATGAGAGTCGCTTCTGCCTTGGTGCCAATAATGGTCGTATGCGTGTTTGGCGCCGTGCAGGTGAGCGCCACAATCAGGACTGCATACGACCGAGACACACAGGGCCAACACCTGGCATCATGGTGTGGGGAGCGATCTCCTACACTGGCCGTACACCACTGGTGATCGTCGAGGGGACACTGAATAGTGCACGGTACATCCAAACCGTCATCGAACCCATCGTTCTACCATTCCTAGACCGGCAAGGGAACTTGCTGTTCCAACAGGACAATGCACGTCCGCATGTATCCCGTGCCACCCAACGTGCTCTAGAAGGTGTAAGTCAACTACCCTGGCCAGCAAGATCTCCGGATCTGTCCCCCATTGAGCATGTTTGGGACTGGATGAAGCGTCGTCTCACGCGGTCTGCACATCCAGCACGAACGCTGGTCCAACTGAGGCGCCAGGTGGAAATGGCATGGCAAGCCGTTCCACAGGACTACATCCAGCATCTCTACGATCGTCTCCATGGGAGAATAGCAGCCTGCATTGCTGCGAAAGGTGGATATACACTGTACTAGTGCCGACATTGTGCATGCTCTGTTGCCTGTGTCTATGTGCCTGTGGTTCTGTCAGTGTGATCATGTGATGTATCTGACCCCAGGAATGTGTCAATAAAGTTTCCCCTTCCTGGGACAATGAATTCACGGTGTTCTTATTTCAATTTCCAGGAGTGTATTTTAAACGTGCTTGAAGAGTCTTTAAATAATCTCCTTAACGAATTTCGCAGTCACGTACCACTTTTTCATCGACTAGCCCGATCACGATAACTGAAGGTAGAGAACTCAATAATGTGTTACATGTTCTTTTATATGTATTAAAAAACAAACGCGCCCCTATATCTTTCTGTCTCGCTTGGTCTTTGCTACTTTGCTGTTAATTACTTTCCATTATATTGTTTCTTAGCAATACTGCGCAGTTATTAAAGTTTCGTATTACTTTTCCCTTTTTAATTCTTGCAAAATAAAGTATATTTATCCCCAATTTTTATTACTATGATGCAAATTGACACGCCTGCCCGCAAAGTACCGTTATATCAGCTGATGTATATTATTACATCATTTGGAGATGGTAGCCAGTACCGTAATCGATAGAGAATAAATAAAATTGTACAGCTGTTGAAACAAAAAATTATTTTTTCCATACATAAAATTTGTCTCCCTGTGCGGAAATCACGAATCGTGCGACATATGGGTCGTGACCACGAGACATACGGAAGTCTGGAGCGATAGTGGTGGATTGCTCGGAGAGTCGAAATGGTTAAGACGATCGCTCACGACAAGTGGGAAATGCGGGAGTCCGAGTCCGGCACAAATTTTAATGTTTCGCGCAATGCGAAGCTATTTCGTAAAGTTAACCACAGCTGTAATCTGTTACTTATAATCCGGTTATGTGAATAAAATATTTTGCAATCAAGATGGAGTATCTGAAGATGGTTCTGAATGAACCGAAACCGGTCATATGAATAAAAAATTTTGCAATCAAGACGGATTATAAGTCACATTATACAGTCACTGATTGCTGCTACCCAATAGACATTATGTCTGTTTTTGCAAAACAGCTGTAATCGTCGCTGACAGGTCCTGTTTCCTGAGAAATGCATACGTGTCTGAGTGACACTGTCTTGATGAGACACGGAGACTGTATAAACACAGTCACTATAACGATCAATGATTTAAAAGCAGGAAAACAAAAAATATCTGCAAAAACAGTAGTGAAACAGCTAGGTTGTTTGTACAAATTAGGTATGTGTTAAATTGTGCGGTTAGAACGCAGAACTGACCTCGCCTCACAGCACGGCTGTGAAGCCGGTCAACTGGCAACAAAGAGAGCGGCAGCGCGGCAGGAGGGGCGTGGCGGAGGCGAGCAGCGCCGCGTCGTCCGTCACTGTACGCACGGAGCGCGCTCCAGTCCGGCGATCCGGTTCGGCGAGCTTTTACCGCGGGGCCCGAAACTGGAAGGACTGCATTTCTACGCCTCTGCTTGAGCCGGATGCTGCTATGTGCGTACGTGTGTGTGCGTGAGTGTGACAGCCCGTGCCCCGCTTCTTTCACAGATCAACAAGTGCTGCCGCCCCGCTGGCCTTGACCCGTAGCGGCCGGTATGCGTCTCCGTTGTAGCGGGCAACCTGTCGCTACAACAACAGGAAGAGAGAAGCCCTCCCCGATCACGTGGCTCGAGCCGACCGACACGGCTGTAACTACCGCACGGCTAACTGGGCTGGTGGTCAGACAGCGCAAAGTAGCAGGCAGAGGGACAGGATGTCCGGCTCGTCCCGCCGATGTCGATACGGCGGCGGCGCATCCGGCGCGGGAGCACAGGGGGACAAATTGGGGTCTCTGCTAGTCCAGTACCGGCTTCTCCGTTCTCTTTTTGCGTCCCCGCCCAGACGGTCTCGCCGCTACCTATGCTCGGATCTTTCCCGGGCAGGTGGCGACCACCGCCCGTGTCCTCATGTGGGGTAACGGGTGGGCCGGTCAGAGAGGGAGGGGAGTAATAGGACGACCTGACTGGTCCCTGGAACGCGACTGAGTCGGCCGCAGGGCGCCATCTGGCTGCTGGAGGTTCCAGTGCGGCGTCACCCGGGCCGTCTAAGGGCGTGAACAGAGACAGAGAGAGAGAGACTTTAAAAGCGGAGCGTTGGGTCGGCAGCTGATCACACCGTTTTCCATCGCTAAGAGTGCCGTATGCTCATCTCGAACGCGCAGCGTCAGTGAAAGTGAATCGGCCAGTTCTTCTTTTTTTTTGCATCTTTCTTCGCCTCGAGTGTAGAGCGGACTATAACCACAATGAAATCGGCGTTACTGATTTTAACGGCGTTGCTGATGCAATGGGCAGAGTGTAAGGCTGTCGCGGCCGAAACCTCTACTGGCGATGCCGCCTCGACCTGGGACAGCTGCTTGAAGAAAGACTCGATACAGTGTATGCAGCTAGTGGCGTACCGCAACATTAGAGCTTTCTTCGACCGGGACAGTATCCCACTGGTGACTGGGCTGTCACTGGTGCGCGAGGCTGAAGTAGGGTCTGCTGTGTCGTCGACGTCAGCAGCACGAGAGTTGGGTCGCCAGGTGGAAGAAGCGCAAGACGTGTCGTCGCGCGAACAGGCGCTAGAGCAGTTCGCTCTGGGCGAGGCGGCAGCCTTTGTCCGAGAGCGCAGCCTGCGAGTCGACCTGCCGCAGCTGGCGAGGGCCACCGCCAGGGCCATCGCGGACCGCCTGCCCACGGATGTGCGCACCAAGATCTCCGAGCTCATCACTGAAGGTGAGTCCAGTTTTCACTCTTCCATTGGTCTTCGCACTCATTTAATACAAATTACCCTCCAGCAACAAGGTGCCGAATACTCCACCGTTGAGGCCCAAACTAACTATCAATTGAGGAGGTGATACGCAAAGGTTAACATGTTCCCAATATAAAAAAAATTAGATACGGTATGGAACGGTACATATACGATAAGCAGAATCTAAAATATCATTCAGTACAAGGGAAACCGAATGTGTGCAATCGCGGAAACCTGTGAAAATACACGGTTCAGAGTAAACACGAACGTGTCCACATATACATTCAGTGCAAAGAACAACTAGTCCATTACGGCCTATAGGAGACGCTGAATTCAGTCACGTGATTTCAATTCCAGTGACGGTCAGACGTTCCCACGCCGAGCAGCTGTAAGCATCAGTTCGTAATAATATTCCATAGCCCTAATATTAATAGTTTTTATTACAAGGACACTACCTACTCACCACATTTTCAAAAAGTGAAGAGACCTCTACGAAAAAGGACGACAAATGGAACAAAAGAGGAATCTAGTGTGGTCTACCAGTCAGTGGGTTAAGTAATAAACCTCAATGTAGACTGGAGAGTGACAGACGTGAAATTCCTATCTAAAGACCTACGAAAATTAGACTACATAAAGGAAATGAATGAATTTTCTTATACAAGTACGAAACTACGGGAAACATTCATGCTGATATGAAGGCATCTGCGCTCTAGAGGCCCCAGAAAGATGTACAACAGTCGAAGTCTCTTCAAAAACGCGGATGGACCATCACAAAACTCCTTTCTTAACCATGACCGGAAGTATTTCTCAGCCATTTAATTTCAAATGTCAGTAACAAAGATGGTTATACTCTACTGCAAACTATTTTCTGTGAAGAGTGGCAAATTCTAGGGAACTTAAATTGGTATACACCCACCTTTGACGATATGTACGCCTTGTTCAACACTGTTTAGAGGATGCTTCTGGTTTATATGTTTAAATGTAACAATTACCTCAAAGGACCTTTCTATTGACAGGTAATGCTATCGTTATATCATTGTATTCTGTTACGCTGATTTGGAATATTTTAAATAATTGTGAATCAACAATGAAATCGGAACATTCGGTAGTACACTGAATATCAATGTCACAGTTGCCAGATTATAATTCTTTCCGTGATATAACACGCTAAATTGTTAGAATTATGTAATACGGTACAGTATTGGAAGTATTATACAATCAACAGTAACTTTGAAAAAAAAAAAAGGTATTTGCTTATAGAAATCATTCAACGCTGAACACCTCCAAATGGTTCCTGCTAATGAGAACATGTCCATATTTAAAAGTACTTTTAAAAGAATATTTCCGTTCTAGGTTTAATTTACAGCTGTAAACTACAGTCGTTTGCATTGCATTGTGTCATTTTCATTCATATGTATGCCTGAAATAAGCTTTAAGTCGATTGTAAAAGCCGCGCGTAATGGCCGCGCGATTTGAGGCCCCATGTCACGGATTGCACGACCCCTCCCGCCGGAGGTTCCAGTACTCCCTCGTACGTGTGTGTGTGTGTTGTTCTTAGCATAAGTTAGTTTAAGTAGTGCGTAAGTCTAGGAACTAATTACCTCAGCAATTTGGTCCCTTAGGAATTCACACACATTTGAACATTTTGATTGTAAAAAACTGCATTTAGGGAACATGTCCGTCTTTGCACGTCACCTCCTCAAGTATTCATTCTGTTTAAAACAGAGTCACAGTACTACTTTTTCCAGAAAATTACAGGTTTTTGATCAACTAAAGAGTCCTCGAAAATTTTCCTTATAATCAGCATCGTTTCATGTAATGGCCTATTATGCATGAAATACTTAGCCGGAGATGTATCATCTGTGTAGATAATCTCATCATTACTTAAATACCCATCTGTTCGTTTCTCGACAGTATTATGTCCTACAATAACAATGTCAGGAGGAACAAAAACCCAAGTTCCTAGCTGTAGCATGCGGTTGTTGACTGGGATAATGTCAAGATGAGTCTAGACGTGACGAACAAACTTGAATGAGATGAAATACATAGCCTCTAGCAGCATACGGTGGCCAGTAGGTGAATTAACAATAATATAAGAATGCTGATTGTGGTCTACTTTGATGTGATGGAAGTATTTTTAGTAGTAGTCTATTGCTGATAGTAGTGCTGACGTTAAACGACTGATGATGTGGAAAAATAAAACAGTCGAAACAGTAGATAGGCAATAGATGCTAATAGCAGAAGGTAGAACTCAGCGTAATTTTAATGTACTAAATCACCCATATTAAAGTGATAAATGTGATAAAATGGAAATTATATGCTACTTGAGAATGGAAATAGGTTTTAGGTATACTTGTAGTAATACAATAAACATGTCTATTTAATCCGATAATTGCCATCAGAATAATATTCGGTTTGTTGCTTAGGTATAGTACATAAGTTGCTTTTCTTTATCAGCAATTGATCATCGTAGTTTATCAATATCTGTCATATACACTAATGTGTTAATAAATAGTTGTCATTGATTCCCTAAACACCAAAGTTTAAATATTATGATGTCATAACAGGATAACTTGAATCATTGAATTGGTTCAAATCAGCTACAGCTCTTAAGACTAAATTGTAAAAATGTATCGTCTCTGTCTGAAAACGACTGTATAGAACGGCATGTGCTTCATGTTTTTGTGTGCTTTTGTAGCTTTGAAGTTTTCAACGTGCATTTTCCACTTGACGTAGTTATACGCATTGTGTCAAATATTTCTTGAACATACCTGTCGTCTTTATATTGATGCACATTTAAATTACCTGGTGTATGTCTGGCGTGGATTTGTGTAATCACTTTAAATTCGTGGAAATAGTCTATACAGAAAAAACTTAATAGCCAGTGAGCTAAACCATACTTTATAAAGTAGCGCCGATACTCACCTGAAACAATGTAGAGCTTACGAAACGATACGTCATCTACGTCAGGATCCTCGTTTAATAAATTCAATTATAATCACTGCCGATGAGCGCCATGACAGCTGACTGCATAAATTTTCTCTTTTCTCAGCTGTGATTGCCTGCAACGTACCTGCAGGATGCAACGGATAAAATGCATTTTTGGCTGCACATTGTTATGAATTCTAAATTTCACTCAAATCGAAAGAATCGAAACAATTCCTAAGAGATGACTATCATTCTTGTACCATTATTTCTATTACAGGAGATGCAGAACTTTTGAGTAAATTGCAGTGTACGAGAGCTTACTGAAGCAGTGAGATAGCTCTCTTGAGAACAGCCGTGGCCACTGAAAGCGTGCTTTCAAATTTATACGTGCTCATAGATTTAAACAACATCAATGTTCACACTGTGATTTGGAAGAGCCAACCTTGGCAGAAAACGGAAATGCTCTAAATCACAAGTATTATCGGAGCTGTTGATTGGAATCGGAATAATGATTATAGGCAATGGCAAGCAAACACTTCTGCCAATGGCGTTGTCAAGCCCAGCGGAGATGATTGGGTAACTGCTCTGAAAATCATAAGAATAGCCAACCATCAACGGTTTGGGGTTGCAGGACTGAATTAATTTCGCTGTTCTGGGGACACATAATGTGTAGCTACAGGTATGTGGCCTTTAGTTCTGATCTCTCCTTTGTCAGAATATTCCGGATTAGTCCCCCACTCGAATCTCCTGGAGGAGAGCGGCAAGGTGTTGATGACTGTGAGAAAAAAAAAATGGCAGTGTCAGGGAAACGGGAACATTCTGTTAGGCAGGGCGCTGAATGACGGATATCTGAATGAGATTGAGCATCTGTAAAATTGGTATAAGGAAATGCAAAGGCTCAGTGAGGACACTGTAGGACTGAAGTGGAAAGAAGATACGCATGTCTGGTGGGATGAATAAGAGATAAAATCTAAAGCAGCAGAAAGGTGTCAATGAACGGACGAAGTCGAAAAACATAATACTGGCCGAACACAGAGGCAAGCAACAAAATGTTTCCCAACAAACAATCCAAAATGAGTCCATGTTATCGCCGCTCTCATATACCTTGGATGATGATTGTAACTCTATAATCAGAGAGAGAGAGAGAGATTCGATCTAAACGGAAACCGATACTTACCGACAGTCGTTTATCTCATTCAGGATGAAGAAATGAAATACAGAGTTAGTAGAGTGCAGATGTAGACTTGGATAAGAATAATAGTATCACTGAAGGCCTTTTATGTCCAATAAGTGTAAGAAGTACATTTTTACTTCCTTATACTTGTGATTAACCAGCACCATATCACAAAGCATACTTGATTTTTACTAGACTTACTAGGAATGCCTGTATGTATAAAATTTGACACTTTCTTGGAAACTACAATATATATTTATTACACTTTCGCAAAAAATCTATTATTCACCTAACGGCGGACTTACATTCCTTCATACCGAGCGAGATGGCACAGTGATTCTGGCCTCACATTCTCGAGGATGACAGCTCAAATCCGCGTCCGGCCATCCAGATTTAGGTGTTCCGCGATTTCCCTGAATTACTCCAGGCCAGATGCCGATTTCCTTACCCATGCTTTCCGAGTGAGAGCTTATGCACCGTCTTCATCAACCTCTTTCCTTCTTTACCTTCCTTGATGAGGGCTTTCATGACTGAATTGTGTTAGTTACACTCGTAGCACGTCAATTTCAATGTTATGAGTATTTAATCAATATCCCTTTCGTGACGTCTAAGCTAAAAATACATGCCATTGCATGTGTTGGTTATTTCTGTTAGAAATGAAATGCATATCTGACGATGGTTTTTCAGAGCCGAATCCGGTTTTGAAGAAGTATAAATTTCCAACCTGGATGGATAGTAAATCTAATGTAAAACTACCAGTTAGATACTGGGAATTACTAGGAAAGACTTCTCGAGGCTCCAGTCGAGTGACAGTAAGCTGTAAACGTGTTCCTTCCGTTTAAACAACTGCATAGCTAATGGAGAACTCTGTGTGAACTACGTCAACAAGATCCGGCCCTACAATCGATATGGAAAATAACTACCACTGCCATCAGCCTCGTAACTAGAAATTACATTTTACAGAAAGTATGGTGCACTTCGTGGTGTTCCTACGCTGCCGCTCTTCAGTGTTCTGTCTTGGAAATGGTTTACTTTGCTGCGGAACATTGTGCTCACGCCACTCGACCAGTGGGCCATTGTGATCTGTGAAATGAGGAGGCATTCGGCTAAGGAGACACAAGCAAACACGTGATTACAAAAATGGTTGAAATGGCTCTGAGCACTATGGGACTTAACTGCTGAGGTCATGAGTCCCCTAGAACTTAGAACTACTTAAACCTAACTAACCTAAGGACATCACACACATCCATGCCACAGGCAGGATTCGAACCTGCGACCGTAGTGGTCGCGCGGTTCCAGACTGTAGCGCCTAGAACCGCTCGGCCACCCGGCCGGCTGGATGTCGTGGGTTATTCCCGCTTCAGCCCTTGTATTTTCATGAAATTTAGTTCGGTAGCGGCACTATACGTAGCCTTCAAAAAAGCGTCTGTAACGGAGGTGCGTTGCAAGCAAAGAGACGTCCTTGAGTTTCGTTTGGAGGAAACCCAGAGCACTGCAGATAGTCATAGGCGTTTGCAGATGTCTACAGAGAAATGACAGTCAACAAAAGCACGGTGAATCGTTGGGCGAGGCATCAGTCATCATCGCAACGAGGTAGCGCAAACTTGTCCAAGTTTCACGTGCCGTACACAGCTGTGACTCCTGGAGTGTTGGAACGTGCGGACGTTGTCATTCGAGTTGACCATCACAAAAATGCAAACTAGCTTCTCCTTCTCCATGACAATGCAAGGCCTCACACAAGTCTGTGCACTCGAGCGGAGCTCGTAAGACTTCAGTGGACTGTTCTTCCCCATCCACCCTACAGTCCGGATCTCGCTCCTTCCGACTTCCATCTGTTTGGCCCATTGAAGACTGCTCTGCGCAGGAAGCCGTACGTGGATGATGTGGAGGTTATTGATGCAACAAGACGTTGGCTCCGATGTCGACCATTACAGTGTACCATGTAGACGCACAGGTCAGTAAGGTGGCGTAAGGCCGCCGCACAGAACGGTGGTTATGGTGAAAAAAAGTGTTTTGTAGCCAAAGGAGTGGAGTATAAAGTGGTGAATAAAACCAAGCTGATTTCAGAAAAAAATGTGTTACATTACTTGTTGAACGCCCCTCGTATGTAAATTTTTGTGGCCATGGTGGTCTGGAGGGTAGTGCAGTAGGATTCGGTTCTGGAAGTTCAAACTTCAGTCCCGGTTAGAGGCGGGTATTTTGCCTCGTTCCAGTCCCTCCAGGAAGGTTCCAGATCGACTCAGTCTGGTATCAGTTGAGTACCGGGCATCTCTTCCGGAGGTGAAGGGCGGATGGGGCGATGGGCCCGCTATCCTGCCGCTCCCAGTGCCGCAGCGAACAAAGGTTACCTCCAGTTAGATCAATAGTCTAGTCACGGGCTTCCACGAAAGACGTTTAGAGTAACATTAATTTTTAGTGACAAATTTGCCTGGTTACTCTTGTAACGCTTACGAACAGATCTGAGGATTTGTTTGAATTGTATTGTATGTTAACCGGGGACCTAGAATCGACGGAGAGGCTCCGTCCCCGCCGCAGCCGCAGTGGTCCACAACCACACGACGACCACCGCAGTCCACTTCACCCCTCCGCCGCCCCACACCGAACCCAGGGTTATTGTGCGGTTCAGCCCCCGGTGCCCCCCACCCCTCACCCCAGCACGGAACGTTTCACACCAGACGAGTGTAACCCCTATGTTTGTCTGGTAGAGTAATGGTGGTGTACGTGTATGTGGAGAACTTGTTTGCACAGCAATCGCCGCCATAGTGTAACTGAGGCGGAATAAGGGGAACCAGCCCGCATTCGCCGAGGCAGATGGAAAACCGCCTAAAAACTATCCACAGGCTGGGCGGTTCACCGGACCTCGACACAAATCCACCGGGCGGATTCGTGCCGGGGACCAGGCGCTCCTTCCCGCCCTGAAAGCCGTGCGTTACACCGCACGGCCAACCGGGCGGGCTAGACCTGAGGATAGTTCAAGGGAACCGAAAATGGAAGCACTCTAGATTACTGTCTGTCTAGAGTCCAGACGCGTAAAGGAACGGGTTTGTTGCAGGGCGAGGGAAGAAGAAGGCGCTGAAGGTGCTGCTGCCGATCCTGCTGGTGGCGGGAGTGAAGGCGGCGGGCGCGGTGGCGCTGTCCGTGCTGGGCCTGGCGCTGCTGGCCAAGAAGGCGCTGCTGGTGTCGACGCTGGCGCTGCTGGTCGCGGGCGCGCTCGTCGTGCTCAAGCTGGTGTCGCAGAGCCGCCACCCGCAGCACGAGGTGCACGAGGCGCGGCCGGTGCCCGTCGCCGCTGTCGTCGGCGGGCCTTACAGCTACGGCGCCGTGGGCGGCGGTGGCTACCCGGTGGGCGGCGGCGTCGCCTACGAAAGCACCGGCTACAGCCACGGCGAGTTCAGCGCGCACCCGGCGCCCGTCGCGGCGCACTCGCTCGCCTACAGCGCCCACAAACCTGTGCGGAGGTAGGCAGGTAAGAGGCACTCCGATGCCTACACACTGCTCTGTTAGATTTGTTCTTTCTTCGAGGGGAGCTTTCCTTCTAGCGGCGTTGGATAGAAATATCTGAATACTATCTGAACATAATGTTGCGTCGATATCCAAGTACACTCTCACGGAAACGAAAAATTTTATAGCATGAAGCACCAGTTTGATACTTACTGAACTTTGTGGAGGTGTTCGTCCCATAAAGGTTATACAACTCGGAACTGATGACCCTCATCAACCGAGTGACCTCCAAAGAAACGAATACACTCCAACTTTCCATGTGGCATGGAAGCAAACAAGTTTATAACATCATTTTGAAGAATCTCTTGCCATACCTGAAACAGGTGCATAATCCATGCAGGTTGATGACTTGAAGTTGGACTGAAAGTACATATCTCCTCATCGCATCCTAGATGTGGCCTCTGGACAGCAAATCAGGCAAGTCAAGGATGCATAAAGTCCTCAAGAGTGCAGTGAGTGCTATGTTCATTCAGATCGATAACTGGAGACTCTATGAAAGTACACATCTTTCCATTGCATCTTAGATATGGTATGTAGACGGTAAATCAGGGCACTTGATGGACAAGTCAAGGATCCGAACATTCTTCAGGAAAGCAATGCATGCAGTTTCCATCCAAATCGATGGGTGGATGGTGGTGTGAAAGTACACATCTGCCCGTTGCATCTTATATGTGGTCTGTGGACAGCCGCTACTCAAAAAATGGTTCAAATGGCTCTGAGCACTATGGGACTTTACTTCTGAGGTCATCAGTCTCCTAGAACTTAGAACTACTTAAACCTAACTAACCTAAGGATATCACACACTTTCATGCCCGAGGCAGGATTCGAACCGTAGCGGTCGCGCGGTTTCAGACTGTAGCGCCTAGAACCGCTCGGCCACCCCGGCCGGCTGCGGACAGAAAACCAGGGGACTGGTTAGCCAAGTCAGTGATGTGTACATTCTTCAAGAATGCAGTGAGTGCAACGTCCATGCAGATCTATGACTGGAGGCTGGTATGAAAGACGGTAAATCAGGGGACGGAGTAGGCAAGTCGAAAATCCGTACATTCCTCGAGAATGTAATGAGTCCAAGTCCATGCCAATCGGTGGTCCTACATATGATACAGTACCGCTCATTAATTTCTATACATCCAATAAATGACATCTAGTTATCTGTAGAAATAGGTAATACCGTGGGTACGGTTGAGGAAGCAAAGGAATAGTAAAACAGTTGTACACATGTCATGATTTTTGTTTGTGGTCATCAAGATGGAATAGTATCCAAGAAACAATGTTGTGTACATAAATGTTATGTACTTATTTGATGCCGGCCGAAGTGGCCGTGCGGTTAAAGGCGCTGCAGTCTGGAACCGCAAGACCGCTACGGTCGCAGGTTCGAATCCTGCCTCGGGCATGGATGTTTGTGATGTCCTTAGGTTAGTTAGGTTTAACTAGTTCTAAGTTCTACGGGACTAATGACCTCAGGAGTTGAGTCCCATAGTGCTCAGAGCCATTTGAATCAGCCACTTATTTGATATGTTTGTTTACCTATTTTCCGACAGACGCCGCATTTGGTGCGCGTGTGTTGTTTCCTGTAGTGATGTAATGACCGCAGTGAACGGCAAGCATTGCTACGATACATAACATGTGGTTCCTGTACGTCAGTTCTTTCGGGACATTGAAGTGGGCGCGTCGGTAGGAATGCTCCATGAGTGGAGGTGTATATGGAAAGACGTGCTGTAATTGTAGCACTTAGCCAAGCAGTTTTATCCATTCGCCAAATTGCGAAACGGTGTAGTGTGTCTATAGGGGAAGTGCAATACACCTTTCACCGCTAGCAGACAGCAGGTAGCAATAAGGACATACCACGACCAGAACGACCTCGTAAAACAACTAAAAGTGATGATAAATATATCAGAATTACCAGTAAGAGAAATAGATTCAAACCAGCGCCCCAAATTCGTGGAAAATTGGAAATTTGTGGTAAGTTTCCATGGGAACAAACTGCTGAGGTCATGGATCACTAGGCTCACACACTACTTAATGTAACTTAAACTAACTTACGCTAAGAACAATACACACACCCATGCCCGAGGGAGGACTCGAACCTCCGACAGAGGGGAGCCGCGCGAACCCTGGCAAGTCGCCTAAGGCCGCAAGGCTACCCAGCGCGGCCCCAAATTCATGCAGAATTGGTAGAAATTAACACGCCTACAATATCTGTTGCAACAGTAAAAAGGACACGACTGAAGCCGGATTGACAGGATGTGTCACACCAAGGAAACCCCTTCTATGGCCCATAAATAAACAGAAGAGACCTGAATGGGCTAGAAAACATCATACTTCGACACCGGAAGAGTGGGCGAAGGTGTTATTCACCGATGAATCAAATTTCGAGATTTTTGGAACCAGAAAGAGACTATTTGTTCGCCGATTTGTAGGGGAAAGGGTAGCCCAGCAGTTTTTTCTGCCTACGGTTAAATACAGTGGAGGTACTATTATGGTTTGGGAATGTTTTGCCGGAGATAGTGTTGGCGACATTGTGAAAACACTAGGATGTATGTATCAGAAGCAGTACCACCCCATACTTCAGTATCATGCAATACGATGTGGATTGCTTTTTGTAGACAAAGGGTTCACCTTACAATAGTATAATGACCCAAAACATCGACCGGCATACTGTACGAACTGCGTTGCATCAAAGTAAAAACAGAAAGTACTGAATGATATGGTATGGCCGTCCCAAAGCCCCGATTGTAATCCCACTGAAATGGCTGGGATGAAGTGGACAGACGTATCAGGGAAGTTAATATATCCAGCAAGGTACATCTCTGAAATATTGTTAAGGATGTGTGGAATCATATAGATTCACGATACCTACAAAAACTGATTGACCACATGCTTCGAGTTTTTGAGGCAGTCATTAAATCCAAAGGAGAATACTTTTATGAAAGTAAAACATAATTGTTGTTACTTTATTATATATGTGGAAGTTAATATAATTATATTTTGTGACAAATAACGTTTGATTTGTGTTTTAATCTGAAATACCGGGATGTATTGAAATTAATGAGCGATAGTTTATGTATGAAATTAATGAGCGATAGTTGATGTAAACGCTAAATCAGGAGACTGGGTAGGCAAGTCAAGGATCCACTCATTCCCCAAGAATGGAGAGGGTTCAGCATCCATGCAAACTGATGTCTGGAGGCTGGTATGAAAGTATACTTCTTCCCATCGCGTCCTAGATATGGTATGTGGACATCAAATGAGGGGAGTGGGTAGCTGAGTCGAGGATCCATACATTGAGGTTTGAATTACACTGTGGGGTCTTGCATTGTCTTCCTTGTCATGAAGGGTCTGACAACAGATTTTAGCCTTCTAGAAACAAATTCTCAACATAAGATTACACCGTCAACCAGTTTCACATAAATGGTAGGTACGCTGACCTACTAGGGGTGTCTTCATGCGAATGAAATATTTACTAAATCATAAAATAACATTGCTAAAAAGCAGTGGTCAGAATTTAGAGCAGGTATGCTCAAGTCAAAATCGAAATTACACGTTCTAGCCTTTGCCACCTATGCCCAGGTGGGAACAACATCAGACATAATGGTGAGCATTCATCCTCCCTTTCCACAATTACAAAATTGGTTCTGTGGTCAGATCTGAAACTCCCCATTATTGATTCCAATGCCTGGAAAACTTTGGATGAAAAAAAAAAAAGAAAGAAAGAAACAGAAGCGGGACCCGTTGCGGAACACCACAGAATGCCTTTCATTGTTCCGGTTGACTCTGGCTGTACAACGTGCAACTCTGTTGCCTGTGGTATAGTATCAACAGAAAACGGAGTAATGCAACTCGAGATCTCTACTCAGCTTCCAGTAATCTGTTTCCCTCAGCTAGAGGTGACAATCAGCCTTGACATCTGCTCGGATTCCAGCGTTTGCCATCCAGATATTTGTCACATTCAGAGGAACAATTCTGCGTATTCTCGTGCTGTTATCCTACTGGAAAGACTCGTTCCTATTCTTCTTGCTACTCTGTTGTCCCGAGTCCATCTTGTCATCTCTAAGCTTGCAGTCAGTGAACTACGGCAAATTGTCTGTATAATCTGCCTGTGTGATGTTTCCTCATCCCTGGAAGTCTGAAGTCTAGCAGTAAGATGAACGTTCTCGTCCTCTGAGCATGCTGTGTTGCACCCTCCACGTGGAAATTTCCTGTAACATTGGACACACTTCTTGTACTCACAATACTGAAAGCTCACATATTTGTGATATTTTAACCAACATATCCCACAGCACCGTATATACTGCATTACTAGCCAAGTCAACGAAGGCTGGAGAGGGGGGGCGGGGAGTTCGTGTAGGGGGGAAAAAGTACATGTGGTCCCACATTTTTGTGAAGCGGTGAGGGGAAGTGTCGTGAACAACATAATAAAAATTCTGACGAGTGGGGCATGCGGTTGAGAGTTGGGTGGGGGACGGCCGCTAAAGATCAGTTTTTCATGTTTTTACCGAATATCTGGAAAATTGCGACTTCTAGTATTAATGTTCCCCAGTACAAAATTAAACTGCACTGAATTTTCTACAAAGAGGGGCCTATTCGTTTTTCTCTAGGACTAAGCGCTTCAGCGCTCGAAGTCGTGGGAAGTGCCAAATTCTTACCCGATGTGTGTTCTTTGTATAAAATTGACGTTTATTGTTAAATGATGAGCCCTAAGAACAAATAATAAATGTGTGTACCAAATCTAAGTGCAGTAGAGTCGTATTATGGGATAAAATGTGTTCTGGGACTGTGACATGCAGGAAAGGCCGGGGTTTAGGGAGGCGGGGGAGGTTGAATGGAGAGTACACGTTTGAGGTTGGAAGACTATAGTCATGCACATCCCTCCTTTGTATGTGTGTACCAAATCTAACCCCCCCATGAACCATGGACCTTGCCGTTGGTGGGAGGCTTGCGTGCCTCAGCGATACAGATAGCCGTACCGTAGGTGCAACCACAACGGAGGGGTATCTGTTGAGAGGCCAGACAAACGTGTGGTTCCTGAAGAGGGGCAGCAGCCTTTTCAGTAGTTGCAAGGGCAACAGTCTGGATGATTGACGGATCTGGCCTTATAACAATAACCAAAACGGGCTTGCTGTGCTGGTACTGCAAACGGCTGAAAGCAAGGGGAAACTACACCCGTAATTTTTCCCGAGGGCATGCAGCTTTACTGTATGATTACATGATGATGGCGTCCTCTTGGGTAAAATATTCCGGAGGTAAAATAGTCCCCCATTTGGATCTGCGGGCGGGGACTACTCAAGAGGATGTCGTTATCAGGAGAAAGAAAACTGGCGTTCTACGGATCGGAGCGTGGAATGTCAGATCCCTTAATCGGGCAGGTAGGTTAGAAAATTTAAAAAGGGAAATGGATAGGTTGAAGTTAGATATAGTGGGAATTAGTGAAGTTCGGTGGCAGGAGGAACAAGACTTCTGGTCAGGTGACTACAGGGTTATAAACACAAAATCAAATAGGGGTAATGCAGGAGTAGGTTTAATAATGAATAGGAAAATAGGAATGCGGGTAAGCTACTACAAACAGCATAGTGAACGCATTATTGTGGCCAAGATAGATACGAAGCCCACACCTACTACAGTAGTACAAGTTTATATGCCAACTAGCTCTGCAGATGACGAAGAAATTGAAGAAATGTATGATGAAATAAAAGAAATTATTCAGATTGTGAAGGGAGACGAAAATTTAATAGTCATGGGTGACTGGAATTCGAGTGTAGGAAAAGGGAGAGAAGGAAACATAGTAGGTGAATATGGATTGGGGGACAGAAATGAAAGAGGAAGCCGCCTGGCAGAATTTTGTGTACCAAATCTAAGCGCAGTAGAGTCGTATTATGGGATAAAATGTGTTCTGGGACTGTGACATGCAGGAAAAGCCGGGGTTTAGGGTGGCGGGGGAGGTTGAATGGAGAGTACACGTTTGAAGTTGGAAGACTATAGTCATGCACATCCCTCATTTGTATGTGTGTACCAAATCTAACCCCCCCATGAACCATGGACCTTGCCGTTGGTGGGGAGGCTTGCGTGCCTCAGCGATACAGATTGCCGTACCGTAGGTGCAACCACAACGGAGGGGTATCTGTTGAGAGACCAGACAAACGTGTGGTTCCTGAAGAGGGGCAGCAGCCTTTTCAGTAGTTGCAAGGGCAACAGTCTGGATGATTGACTGATCTGGCCTTGTAACAATAACCAAAACGGCCTTGCTGTGCTGGTACTGCGAACGGCTGAAAGCAAGGGGAAACTACACCCGTAATTTTTCCCGAGGGCATGCAGCTTTACTGTATGATTACATGATGATGGCGTCCTCTTGGGTAAAATATTCCGGAGGTAAAATAGTCCCCCATTTGGATCTCCGGGCGGGGACTACTCAAGAGGATGTCGTTATCAGGAGAAAGAAAACTGGCGTTCTACGGATCGGAGCGTGGAATGTCAGATCCCTTAATCGGGCAGGTAGGTTAGAAAATTTAAAAAGGGAAATGGATAGGTTGAAGTTAGATATAGTGGGAATTAGTGAAGTTCGGTGGCAGGAGGAACAAGACTTCTGGTCAGGTGACTACAGGGTTATAAACACAAAATCAAATAGGGGTAATGCAGGAGTAGGTTTAATAATGAATAGGAAAATAGGAATGCGGGTAAGCTACTACAAACAGCATAGTGAACGCATTATTATGGCCAAGATAGATACGAAGCCCACACCTACTACAGTAGTACAAGTTTATATGCCAACTAGCTCTGCAGATGACGAAGAAATTGAAGAAATGTATGATGAAATAAAAGAAATTATTCAGATTGTGGAGGGAGACGAAAATTTAATAGTCATGGGTGACTGGAATTCGAGTGTAGGAAAAGGGAGAGAAGGAAACATAGTAGGTGAATATGGATTGGGGGACAGAAATGAAAGAGGAAGCCGCCTGGCAGAATTTTGTGTACCAAATCTAAGCGCAGTAGAGTCGTATTATGGGATAAAATGTGTTCTGGGACTGTGACATGCAGGAAAAGCCGGGGTTTAGGGTGGCGGGGGAGGTTGAATGGAGAGTACACGTTTGAAGTTGGAAGACTATAGTCATGCACATCCCTCATTTGTATGTGTGTACCAAATCTAACCCCCCCATGAACCATGGACCTTGCCGTTGGTGGGGAGGCTTGCGTGCCTCAGCGATACAGATTGCCGTACCGTAGGTGCAACCACAACGGAGGGGTATCTGTTGAGAGACCAGACAAACGTGTGGTTCCTGAAGAGGGGCAGCAGCCTTTTCAGTAGTTGCAAGGGCAACAGTCTGGATGATTGACTGATCTGGCCTTGTAACAATAACCAAAACGGCCTTGCTGTGCTGGTACTGCGAACGGCTGAAAGCAAGGGGAAACTACACCCGTAATTTTTCCCGAGGGCATGCAGCTTTACTGTATGATTACATGATGATGGCGTCCTCTTGGGTAAAATATTCCGGAGGTAAAATAGTCCCCCATTTGGATCTCCGGGCGGGGACTACTCAAGAGGATGTCGTTATCAGGAGAAAGAAAACTGGCGTTCTACGGATCGGAGCGTGGAATGTCAGATCCCTTAATCGGGCAGGTAGGTTAGAAAATTTAAAAAGGGAAATGGATAGGTTGAAGTTAGATATAGTGGGAATTAGTGAAGTTCGGTGGCAGGAGGAACAAGACTTCTGGTCAGGTGACTACAGGGTTATAAACACAAAATCAAATAGGGGTAATGCAGGAGTAGGTTTAATAATGAATAGGAAAATAGGAATGCGGGTAAGCTACTACAAACAGCATAGTGAACGCATTATTATGGCCAAGATAGATACGAAGCCCACACCTACTACAGTAGTACAAGTTTATATGCCAACTAGCTCTGCAGATGACGAAGAAATTGAAGAAATGTATGATGAAATAAAAGAAATTATTCAGATTGTGAAGGGAGACGAAAATTTAATAGTCATGGGTGACTGGAATTCGAGTGTAGGAAAAGGGGGAGAAGGAAACATAGTAGGTGAATATGGATTGGGGGACAGAAATGAAAGAGGAAGCCGCCTGGTAGAATTTTCCACAGAGCACAACATAATCATAGCTAACACTTGGTTTAAGAATCATGAAAGAAGGTTGTATACATGGAAGAACCCTGGAGATACTAAAAGGTATCAGATAGATTATATAATAGTAAGACAGAGATTTAGGAACCAGGTTTTAAATTGTAAGACATTTCCAGGGGCAGATGTGGACTCTGACCACAATCTATTGGTTATGACCTGTAGATTAAAACTGAAGAAACTGCAAAAAGGTGGGAATTTAAGGAGATGGGACCTGGATAAACTAAAAGAACCAGAGGTTGTACAGAGATTCAGGGAGAGCATAAGGGAGCAATTGACAGGAATGGGGGAAATAAATACAGTAGAAGAAGAATGGGTAGCTTTGAGGGATGAAGTAGTGAAGGCAGCAGAGGATCAAGTAGGTAAAAAGACGAGGGCTAGTAGAAATCCTTGGGTAACAGAAGAAATATTGAATTTGATTGATGCAAGGAGAAAATATAAAAATGCAGTAAGTGAAACAGGCAAAAAGGAATACAAACGTCTCAAAAATGAGATCGACAGGAAGTGCAAAATGGCTAAGCAGGGATGGCTAGAGGACAAATGTAAGGATGTAGAGGCCTATCTCACTAGGGGTAAGATAGATACCACCTACAGGAAAATTAAAGAGACCTTTTTTCAGAAAGGAGAAACACTTGTATGAATATCAAGAGCTCAGATGGAAACCCAGTTCTAAGCAAAGAAGGGAAAGCAGAAAGGTGGAAGGAGTATATAGAGGGTCTATACAAGGGCGATGTACTTGAGGACAATATTATGGAAATGGAAGAGGATGTAGATGAAGATGGAATGGGAGATACGATACTGCGTGATGAGTTTGACAGAGCACTGAAAGACCTGAGTCGAAACAAGGCCCCCGGAGTAGACAATATTCCATTGGAACTACTGACGGCCGTGGGAGAGCCAGTCCTGACAAAACTCTACCATCTGGTGAGCAAGATGTATGAAACAGGCGAAATATCCTCAGACTTCAAGAAGAATATAATAATTCCAATCCCAAAGAAAGCAGGTGTTGACAGATGTGAAAATTACCGAACTATCAGCTTAATAAGTCACAGCTGCAAAATACTAACACGAATTCTTTACAGACGAATGGAAAAACTAGTAGAAGCCAACCTCGGGGAAGATCAGTTTGGATTCCGTAGAAACACTGGAACACGTGAGGCAATACTGACCTTACGACTTATCTTAGAAGAAAGATTAAGGAAAGGCAAACCTACGTTTCTAGCATTTGTAGACTTAGAGAAAGCTTTTGACAATGTTGACTGGAATACTCTCTTTCAAATTCTAAAGGTGGCAGGGGTAAAATATAGGGAGCGAAAAGCTATTTACAATTTGTACAGAAACCAGATGGCAGTTATAAGAGTCGAGGGACATGAAAGGGAAGCAGTTGTAGGGAAGGGAGTAAGACAGGGTTGTAGCCTCTCCCCGATGTTGTTCAATCTGTATATTGAGCAAGCAGTAAAGTAAACAAAAGAAAAATTCGGAGTAGGTATTAAAATTCATGGAGAAGAAATAAAAACTTTGAGGTTCGCCGATGACATTGTAATTCTGTCAGAGACAGCAAAGGACTTGGAAGAGCAGTTGAATGGAATGGACAGTGTCTTGAAAGGAGGATATAAGATGAACATCAACAAAAGCAAAACAAGGATAATGGAATGTAGTCTAATTAAGTCGGGTGATGCTGAGGGAATTAGATTAGGAAATGAGGCACTTAAAGTAGTAAAGGAGTTTTGCTATTTGGGGAGCAAAATAACTGATGATGGTCGAAGTAGAGAGGATATAAGACGTAGGCTGGCAATGGCAAGGAAAGCATTTCTGAAGAAGCGAAATTTGTTAACATCCAGTATTGATTTAAGTGTCAGGAAGTCATTTCTGAAAGTATTCGTATGGAGTGTAGCCATGTATGGAAGTGAAACATGGACGATAAATAGTTTGGACAAGAAGAGAATAGAAGCTTTCGAAATGTGGTGCTACAGAAGAATGCTGAAGATTAGATGGGTAGATCACATAACTAATGAGGAAGTATTGAATAGGATTCGGGAGAAGAGAAGTTTGTGGCACAACTTGACCAGAAGATGGGATCGGTTGGTAGGACATGTTCTGAGGCATCAAGGGATCACCAATTTAGTATTGGAGGGCAGCGTGGAGGGTAAAAATCGTAGAGGGAGACCAAGAGATGAATACACTAAGGAGATTCAGAAGGATGTAGGTTGCAGTAGGTACTGGGAGATGAAAAAGCTTGCACAGGATAGAGTAGCATGGAGAGCTGCATCAAACCAGTCTCAGGACTGAAGACCACAACAACAACAACACCAAATCTAAGTGCAGTAGAGTCGTATTATGGGATAAAATGTGTTCTGAGAGTGTGACAGGCAGGAAAGGCTGGGGGTTAGGGGGGCAGGGGAGGTTGAATGGAGAGTACACGTTTGAGGTTGGAAGACTATAGTTATGCACATCCCTCATTTGTATGTGTGTACCAAATCTAAGTGCAGTAGAGTCGTATTATGGGATAAAATGTGTTCTGGGAGTGTGACAGGCAGGAAAGGCCAGGGGTTAGGGGGGTGGGGGAGGTTGAATGGAGAGTACACATTTGAGGTTGGAAGACTATAGTCATGCACATCCCTCATTTGTATGTGTGTACCAAATCTAAGTGCAGTAGAGTCGTATTATGGGATAAAATGTGTTCTGGGAGTGTGACAGGCAGGAAAGGCCGGCGGTTAGGGGGGCGGGGGAGGTTGAATGGAGAGTACACGTTTGAGGTTGGAAGACTATAGTCCTGCACATCCCTCATTTGTATGTGTGTACCAAATCTAAGTGCAGTAGAGTCGTATTATGGGATAAAATGTGTTCTGGGAATGTGACAGGGATGAAAGGCCGGGGGTTAGGTGGGCGGGGGAGGTTGAATGGAGAGTACACGTTTGAGGTTGGAAGACTATAGTCATGCACATCCCTCATTTGTATGTGTGTACCAAAACTAAGTGCAGTAGAGTCGTATTATGGGATAAAATGTGTTCTGGGAGTGTGACAGGGAGGAAAGGCCGGGGGTTAGGTGGGCGGGGGAGGTTGAATGGAGAGTACACGTTTGAGGTTGGAAGACTGTAGTCATGCACATCCCTCATTTGTATGTGGGTTCCAAATATAAGTGCAGTAGAGTCGTATTATGGGATAAAATGTGTTCTGGGAGTGTGACAGGCAGGAAAGGCCAGGGTTTAGGGGGGTGGGGGAGGTTGAATGGAGAGTACACGTTTGAGGTTGGAAGACTATAGTCATGCACATCCCTCATTTGTATGTGTGTACCAAATCTAAGTGCAGTAGAGTCGTATTATGGGATAAAATGTGTTGTGGGAGTGTGACAGGCAGGAAAGGCCGGCGGTTAGGGGGCGGTGGAGGTTGAATGGAGAGTACACGTTTGAGGTTGGAAGACTATAGTCCTGCACATCCCTCATTTGTATGTGTGTACCAAATCTAAGTGCAGTAGAGTCGTATTATGGGATAAAATGTGTTCTGGGAATGTGACATTGAGGAAAGGCCGGGGGTTAGGTGGGCGGGGGAGGTTGAATGGAGAGTACACGTTTGAGGTTGGAAGACTATAGTCATGCACATCCCTCATTTGTATGTGTGTACCAAATCTAAGTGCAGTAGAGTCGTATTATGGGATAAAATGTGTTCTGGGAGTGTGACAGGGAGGAAAGGCCGGGGGTTAGGTGGGCGGGGGAGGTTGAATGGAGAGTACACGTTTGAGGTTGGAAGACTATAGTCATGCACATCCCTCATTTGTATGTGTGTACCAAATATAAGTGCAGTAGAGTCGTATTATGGGATAAAATGTGTTCTGGGAGTGTGACAGGCAGGAAAGGCCGGCGGTTAGGGGGGCGGGGAGGTTGAATGGAGAGTACACGTTTGAGGTTGGAAGACTATAGTCATGCACATCCCTCATTTGTATGTGTGTACCAAATCTAAGTGCAGTAGAGTCGTATTATGGGATAAAATGTGTTCTGGAAGTGTGACAGGCAGGAAAGGCCGGGGGTTAGGGGGGTGGGGGAGGTTGAATGGAGAGTACACGTTTGAGCTTGGAAGACTATAGTCATGCACATCCCTCATTTGTATGTGTGTACCAAATCTAAGTGCAGTAGAGTCGTATTATGGGATAAAATGTGTTCTGGGAGTGAGACAGGGAGGAAAGGTCGGGGGTTAGGTGGGCGGGGGAGGTTGAATGGAGGGTACACGTTTGAGGTTGGAAGACTATAGTCATGCACATCCCTCTTTTGTATGTGTGTACCAAATCTAAGTGCAGTAGAGTCGTATTATGGGATAAAATGTGTTCTGGGAGTGTGACAGGGAGGAAAGGCCAGGGGTTAGGTGGGCGGGGGAGGTTGAATGGAGAGTACACGTTTGAGGTTGGAAGACTATAGTCATGCACATCCCTCATTTGTATGTGTGTACCAAATCTAAGTGCAGTAGAGTCGTATTATGGGATAAAATGTGTTCTGGGAGTGTGACAGGGAGGAAAGGCCGGGGGTTAGGTGGGCGGGGAAGTTGAATGGAGAGTACACGTTTGAGGTTGGAAGACTATAGTCATGCCCATCCCTCATTTGTATGTGTGTACCAAATATAAGTGCAGTAGAGTCGTATTATGGGATAAAATGTGTTCTGGAAGTGTGACAGGCAGGAAAGGCTGGGGGTTAGGGGGGTGGGGGAGGTTGAATGGAGAGTACACGTTTGAGCTTGGAAGACTATAGTCATGCACATCCCTCATTTGTATGTGTGTACCAAATCTAAGTGCAGTAGAGTCGTATTATGGGATAAAATGTGTTCTGGGAGTGTGACAGGGAGGAAAGGTCGGGGGTTAGGAGGGCGGGGGAGGTTGAATGGAGAGTACACGTTTGAGGTTGGAAGACTATAGTCATGCACATCCCTCATTTGCATGTGTGTACCAAATCGAAGTGCAGTAGTGTCGTATTATGGGATAAAATGTGTTCTGGGAGTGTGACAGGCAGGTAAGGCTGGGGCTTAGGGGGGCGGGGGACGTTGAATGGAGAGTACACGTTTGAGGTTGGAAGACTACAGTCATGCACATCCCTCATTTGTTCATCTGGGAACTGAAGAGCGAGCGGGCGATACCGCTCTGTATCTGCCCCACTGCGACACGAAATGCCACTGCTGGGTGTTTCTCAGAGTTGTAGCTATCTTTCCGCAGTACACCTTATTAATTACTGAGATGAAATACGCAAACACTCTCGCGGAGGGGGAGGAGGGGTAGGAGTGTTTATTTGCAACGAAGTGTGTTAGCTGAATAAAGATGAGTTGTTAAGTCGAGATATAGTACTAACGAAAGAAAAGCATATGGACAGATACGTAATTTCGGGATACTCGTCTATACTGTTGGAGGGGAAACTGATTCTTAGTCATGCTCTATATCATCTGTAGCGTCCCTCAGGGAAAGGCAACATCCCCACTACGGGTGTTGCTCGCTTTTCAATTTACAGAGTACACCTCCCCAGCATTACCAATCCAGTTCTCTCATATTAATACAGTGGCGTTGCTTTCTGTTTATTAAGGAACTATTTATTTCTAGTTCTTAAGTGAGCTTTTGTGTAAAATACCTTCCTGCAGACAATGGCTGTGAAGTGATAAATTTGTAACTATGATTTTGTCAGTGATCTATGTAGTATTGGTGGGAAATGGATTGAATTAATAAATGCGGCTTCTTGCTGCTGGGAGGGGGACCATAGCAAGACATGTAACCGCATTGGAGTCACTTGATGGTTAATTAATGAATGGCCAGAAAGCTACCGCACTCTCTCGCCGTTAGCTATGTAATTGGTAGACTGCATAAATCTATGCAATTCAGGAAAAGCTTGCAGGTGTAGAGTGGGGTGCAGTGGATGGAACAATTTACCATATCTCCACAGTATTTGTTACCAAGTGGATGTCAATATGTTTGACGGAATAGGACTGATCACTTTCCAATCTAGAACACTAATTTGGTGTAATGCATTGCTTGAGTTATATTGATAGAACTGGAGTTCCATAACATCTAGGTGGGCTGCTTCTGTTATAGAGGGCGTTAAATTAAGCCTCTGGGCGCCTTCAGATGTTGGGACATCTGAGGCTGGGATGATGCGTTATATGCCCTCATATTGCGAAAAGTATTTCAGCAACTGATAGTGGAAACAAATAGTCCAATAAAGTCAAATAGATTTTGACAGCATGTTATACTTGGAACAGGCTCTTCAATGTGGTCGACAGTTGACAGCTCCAGCTATAAAGCTTCATTAAAAACTACCTCACTTAAAAACTGCAAATAGACTCTAAGGAGCGAGAAAACACACCACCAATGAGTCATTCAGTCTGGTCCTAAGTTTATATTCATGCAGGTCTGGACGGAAAATACAAAATTGTTAACTTTGGTGGCCAACGGATGAACGTGACGCTGCACCGCAATGTCACCCTGCAGCTGGCAAGGACAGCAGACAGAGGACACGTAGATACCAGGGCATAGAATCTTAGCGAATTTCATTCCGTATGCTCAGTTCGACAGTAACTATGCCTGGCAGACAGGAGCGTGAACAATATACACACATTTCAGCATTTGAGAGAGGACGTGTAGTTGGGCTCAAAGAAGCCGGTTGGAGTAATCGCCGAATCGCTCTACATTTGGATAGGAGCGATGCTAGGACTCGACGATATTGGCGGGGGTGGGTGAAACATGCGGTCTACCTAGAGGAACGATAGAACCTGATGACCGTGCAGTCGTCAGAGAGGCGCTCAGAGCACCCTTATTCATCACTATCACCGATCCGACTTGCAATAGATGGAAAACCACCGTTCGGTTTCTGCTAACAATATGACAGTTCCATAAGCCGCATTTTTGGAGGTTGTAAAGTCGGGCACCAACTTTTTTAGATTTGCGCAGAAAGTTGACAATTCACTGACCTTCAAATACGAGGCGAAAAACTTCCTATTTGAACTATTGATCCCATTGCACCTGCGTTAATCAGGTTCATACTCCAGTAAGAATCACACAGCCTCATATTACGGACATTCAGTTTGTTATGGTATTTCTTTTTCAAACCACTGCTTATAGTAACGCCACCAGTACTGCCTTTCTGATTACACTCCAGCTCGGGATTGCACCAATCATAACGAAATAAAACGATAGTACCGATTTAACGATCCTTATTTTCCCAGCATACCACAATAATTTCTACTCCTGGCAAGAACGTCGTCTTTGTTATAACTCAGGATCACATAACGTTTCACATAATGTTCTATTGTTAAGACAAAACTAAATTGCTCTAATATTGTCACATGGTGTTCTATGATTTCGTAATGCTATGTCATAGCCAATTTTTCAGATAGATGTTAGAGGATGTAAACACAGTGAGTTATGAGATTCACAAGCTATTAGTTGATAAAAAAGAAAGCAGATTTAGATCTTCTCAGAAAGATGTTTACTTTAGTAGTGTTTCGAGTCTATAAACACTGTTGCACTCTTGATCTGTTTCAGGCGCACGTCAACGTCGGAGCAGAAGATGGCCCTCTAGCTAAAGGAGAGTCGAAACCACCGCAACCACTCAACAAATGTGTTATTTATTTATTTCGTGAATTATCTGCGATGACAGCCAGAACATAGCAGGTTTTGTCTGTGTATATATATCCACACTGTACAAATGCATGTTTATCGTAATCCATTTAGCAATAATTTTCGACTTGACGAAGACGTTTGACCAAACTGACTGTAATTATGTCAATATCACTGAGGTATTATGAATGCAACATTTGTCGGCCGAATCTTACACACACGTCTTAATTGAGAAATGCGAGAAACGCCTCATTTTAGCCAACAAAAGTTATACCTTTTCATAACTTCGTGTTCACCCAGATCGTGCCGCAGTGGGATAGCACACGTTGGCACTCTGATGAAAGTGCCGCACTGGGATAGCACACAGTGGTACTCTGATCTCATTAAAGGACCCTATTTGCTCAGTTCAGTGTCGAGAATACCAATACAAGGATTCCCTTGCTATGCTGATCAGTTGGAAGTTCACGTCAAGACGGTGGCTTCAAATTAGCTCAATTGATGTCTGTCAATATTATTTAGTGTGCTACTGATGAGAGCTGACATACAATTGTGCTTCTGGTAGTTTCGAATTGGGAAAAGTAGCTTACATAGAATTTCATTACCCGATATGTATCTATTTCTAGTCGTGCAATATCGACACATGGCTGTCGTGAGATACCATCAAAAGGTATTTTCGATGTAGTTGATGTTTGTGTATTCAGGGATTACTATGAGACAAGGACTGAACAAGACGAACGTCCGACTTACAATTAACTTAGTCACTGTGATTAGTGCTGCAGCTTATGTTTATACACTTTTAGTTAGTACAACATAGTTGTGAAAGTTTTTATTACGTATGTAGCGAAAATCTAGAGATACACTTACTATTAACTGATATACTTAATCCCGTGTCCGTATTATGTGTGTATATGTGACTCTGTCAAAGAGAAATGAACGTGTTGTTATAAAGCGCCACTTAACATTTAGAATGTAATGCAGTTACTGTAAACGTAAATTAAATGATACCGTTAAAGCTATGTCACACGTTTGTTTATATTTTACTGTGCTAGATAATTTTAAAATACTTCTAGTTTAGTGGAGCAGAATAATAATTCCGATGGCAACATAATAACGTAACCCACTGGAAATATACATAAGATACTTTGAGCAGCTGGTTTGGATAAAACTTTCCCCTCAACCTCTTCAAGTTGCTTAACGCTCGTGCTCAGATTTTATATCAGTTCTAAACGTGTGGCATTGACAGATTTTTTCTAAGCATCACATGAAAGCTGCATTCCATGTTGAGTGAACAAAGGTAAGCAGATAGTTCATTTCTTTTATCTCTTGGGAATCGGTTCTATAAAAATACAAGTTAAAGCGATCAGTCAGATGACATATTAGGCAAACTTAAAACTTTCCATCAATACATCAACTGATGAAGGGGATCTGTGGTTCTTGCGTCTTTGAAGCAATCTTTATTGCTGGCGATGGTTTTCTGCATCAGACGACTCTATTACTGTTACTGTTTGGTTAAAACTATTACGTTAAGACTGTTACATGGAAGATTAATAGTTTTGTAGCCCCGCTATGTGTGGTATACTACTGGGGTCTACAAGCAAGCAAACGTATCTGTAATTTCTCTACACTTCAACTCGTTTGATCTAGGTTACGGACACAAAACACAAATACCATAAACAAAATGAATGCATATAAGTAATTCACAGAAGTAGATAGATTGTGTACTAGTATCTGAGAGTAAGTGGAGATGTGATAATCCATGTCCTTGGGAATGTGCGCAGGCAATGTTCCCAAGTATAAAAAAGTGAGGAAGCAGCCTGCCCAATAATTTTGTAAAAACCGTTCTTTACATCTCAGTTTTGTACTGTTTTCAGAGCAACAAACTAGTAAGGCTACAGTCTTCGACGTCAATCCCTATGTCAACAACTTTGTTACGTGAGAAATTATATAAAGTTCTTGCACTGAACTGGTCGTTTACAGTCCATACTCGTATGTAATTTTAATCTGCTGAGTTACTGCGAGAGAATTATAAAAGAGATGAATCGAAAACTGACGTGAATTCACGTGACACACTTTAAATGTTTATACTCGGGAATTTTGTGTTGACAAATGCCAGTTAATATCGTACGGTGTGATTGCGTAGATGTGTTTGTAGCTGCCCCTTATCTGTGTCGACTGCTGTGATATCTTTGGTGACGACGCTTCATTGTATCGTTGTTCGCTGGTCTTGAGATAATGCACCGATGCTGCATTCCATACATCACAATGGAGCGATTCCATAGCCTAATAATACCAATTTTCTCTGCTCTAGCGTAATACGTGATAATACGCAACCGACCTCTGATCATAGAAAACACCACTCAATATTAACCTCGAGCAACAAACTAATATACTCTTTATAATACAGCTCGCCCACTCATTCGTACTTCTCAAAGTCAAACAGTATTCGACGCTCGACCCGTAGAGACAGTACCAATCATGACTGCATCTAACCAATGACAATAGTTCACTGAACTTCTTTCGGCGGCATAACACGGCTCAGAGGCTGTTTTCGAATACAAATTACACTCATATGTAGGGTTCTGTATACTTCTGGATGATCTGTGACAGAACTGAATTATTACAGGTTACCATCGGATGTTCCTGACACGTTCTGAGGATCTAGTACCTTCAGAGTATACTGTGTCGTCTTCTACGACAAATATCTCCAATCACTTCACATTTACAAATCTTCTTTCTTCTGCCTCTTCCTGCACTTGCGATTTTCTCCTCTTGCATAAACGCCTTCCTCTGTAAATTATTGGTCATTACAAGCCACAGAATAAATATATCGGGAACATATATGTCACCTTATCTCTCAGTATCAGTGTCCTGGTCTCATATCTACAAGAAACCGCACTGATCAAAAATTTCCTTCTTCTCTTACCGATAGAAAGTTCTCTTCTGATAAATTTGGCGATATTTTTCCGTAATAGATAATCTTATTCCTTCACTGGCCTCCCTACACCGCCCTTCAACTGTCTCTTTTCCTGCATTGTTAACATTAAGCAATGATATTAATTTCCTGTCGGACGGAGGTCTAGAATTACAGTGAAATTACATAAACATGTAAAATACACATAGATTACACAAAATTATCACAACACAAGAAATACGTAATATAGAGAAAAACAATACGTAAATAATGAAAATTTAAAAAAAAAATGTACATATACAGGTACACACAAAACCTGAGTCGAACAGGCCTGTCACAACACAACTATCTTTCATATGAATTGCATTAGTACTGCACTACATGGAACCGAATAAAATAAACATGTTTAGGCGCATCAAGGGAAACGTAACATGACTGCTGAAAATCAAATGATGACATAGGTCACGAAGATTTTCATAGCGGAGAAAGATTATGTGATGCAAGAATCATCTGATATTTTCTAGAACTATGTTACTGCAGTCTGGGTGGGTGACATAACTTTTCATAAACGGAACGTGACTGAAACAACGTTTTCTATAGATGCTTCCACACAGAATCATTGTTTCGAAATACATTTCATACCCCTAACCGGATCATCCAACTTCGTGAAAAAGTTTGAAAGAGTCGCAGCGTCAAGGAAAAATATATTTTACACGTCTGCATCAGACGGCTCTATTACTGTTACTGTTTGGTTAAGACTGTTACCTTAAGACTGTTACATGGAAGGTTAATAGTTCTGTAGCCCCGCTATGTGTCCTATACCACAGCGGTCTACAAGCAAGCAAACGTATCTGCCATTTCGCTACACTTCGTCAACTCGTTTGATAATGGAAGTAAGTGTGGTGGTAAAATTGTAGACGGAGACTAGGGATTGACTGCACTTAGCAGGTTCACATGGATGTAAGTGGCAGTACGAATCTGGAACGAAGAGACATACGCCGGATATACTAGCTTGGAGTGCTGCATCAAACTTTCTTACTGTCTTTGAAAACATTTAGATGTGTCGACTAATTTTCTTAAATTTTCATTTATTTTGACACACATGATTCATACTAAAGAATAATAGACGATATGAAATAGATGTTAACAAGAAACTTTGAGTCTACCAGCGAAGAATGACACCTAGATTTTCTAAAAAAGATGAAAGGGCGATTAGTGCTAAACCTCCCGTCGACCACGACTTCATGAGAGATGGGAAATGAGTTCGGAGTGAAGAAAGGTGAGAAAAAAAATGTGTATGCCATTCAAAGGAATCATATCGAAATTGGCTTAAGAAAACACTGAAAACATATATCTGAATGCCACTGCGGTGATGTGAAACGCGCTTCTCTAAAACACGTTTACAGCATCTTAACCACTATGACGCATCGCTGTCTTAAGTCGAAAAAGGATAATTTAGCAAACCGAGCAAAATATTTAAAGGAGACATGTGAAGGTGGATGTTGGAAGACGAAGAAGTTGGCTGTACGTAGCTCTATAATAACTCCGAAGGAATTTATTACCCCGATGTTTTCTACTAATTTTGTGGCTGAAAGGAAGTATAGTCGACGGGTTGTTGGACTGTGCTACTGGCAGATTGTGTCAGATTTTCTTCTGCTAATGCAAATGTATTAAAGCATTGGCAATCATAGGTAGGCATCTAACGCCAGGCTAGTAGGCGCAATCTGTAATGTGTTTGCTACATCACAATTCCTGACAAACAATTTATGTTCGAACTTAGAGCACGTCTAAAATATGCAAAATGGTTGTGTTGGTCCGACATAGCGAAAATAACATCAGTAGGGCGTGTAATAAACCCGCTTTACTATTACTGTACGTGTAGTAAAGCGCGGCATTTTAATAATTGTATTGGTGAGGTTCGTATGCAGTGTAACCTTATAGCTAACACTACGCTTCCAAAGTTTCTGTCAACATCAAGGGTCTGTGCAGGAGCAATGTCAATACAGCTTCCCACCCCACAGCCTACCAACATTGCTCGAGGGCTCTCAACAGGCTACCGAACTGTCAACTGCATTCCTTCGGTCATTTTCTGCTTGAGAATGGGAGACGGATCCACTTCGTCGTTATTCTCACCAAGCGAGGTGGCGCACTGGTTAGCACACTGGTCTCTCATTCGGGAGTAATCCGTCCTAACTTAGTATTTCTGTGATTTCCCTAAATCACTTCAGGCAAATGCTAGGATGGTTCCTTCGAAAGGGCACGGCCGATTTCCTTCCCCATCTTTCCCTAATCCGAGCTTGTGCCCCGTCTCTGTGAACTCATTGTCGACCGGACATTGATCTCCTTCTCCTCCTTGTTGTTCTCTTTTACACAACAGCGCCAGCATAAGCATAATTGATACCAGGTCTGTTTGCCTGTGTAACCATTGCTTGACGTTGACACGCTTTCATCCGGCAGCATATTATCCATATTTAATAACGGATTTTGGTTCCTCGGCATATAAAGATGAATTTTCTGTCGCTTTCAGAGAGCTGGGGATTTGGCGGTGAGGAAAAGCGTTCTCAGTATTTTCGTACAACCTGTATTTTGGTGTGACATCAACAATTTTTCCCTCTGGGACATGCGATGAATTCACCAAACGTTGCTGGTCACCAGCGATTGCTTGTAGTTGTATTACGTGATTTCTTGCACTAAATACTTAACGGCTGAATATTACGAAAAATAAAAGGACGGATATGAACCACGCGCAAACTCCTTCCCTGTCGGACCCACCTTTGGCTAGCCAACGGCCTGTGTCGCAGGCTGTGCGGTAAATGATGTAGCGATGACTACTATGGCTACTTTTTCTCTCTGACAGCAACAGACGTCCTACTTTTAAACACCTCCTTGTCTGCTATCTTACTGATTGCTGGAGCAGACTGCAGCGTGACTGGTTTACAATGAGAAGTACTGTGTACAATTATTCTGGTAATGGAATGTCCAATTTCCATATCAATTGTGTTTCTCTTGAGTTATTTCTGTTTCCATGATTTCGTCTCCCATTTATGATGGGTTCGTACTTAAGCGAGCAACATTTTGCAGCTCGCACTGATGAGCGACACGATGTAACCTTTATAAACCATGCCACTAACTGGAAATTTCTGGCAAATGGATCAGTGTTCTCCAGAATGGTTGCGTTTTTTGAAATGAGGAAGTCAAGAATTTAATAATCTTAAAATTTAACAACAAAATAACTGAATGGAAGAAAGAAACAATCAGGTTCAGATGACCATTACATGCACTATAACGGACGATGCTTTATACTCATTAAAGAGAATCTTTGCAACAGATATGTTATGTATCCATCAGTGTCGGCTCATCTGAGCCGGAGTGGGTATTGAGTTGTCCCTATGTATTCGACTCGATTCTTCCCCATATCTCCCAGATATGACAACTGCTGCTAGTGCGAGGGATCACCAATGTGGCAGCCAGATACACCATTTGGTTAGCCACTATGGTAAGCATTTCAAAGACGATATTTAGTGAAATGCGAATTTGGTCAACTGCAACATAATAGGAGTACAATACACTGAAGTGATGGAAGTCGTGGGACAGCGATGTACACATATATAGATGACGGTAGTATCGCGTACACAAGGTATAAAAGGGCAGCATTGGTGGAGCTGTCATTTGTACTCAGGTGATTCATGTGAAAAAGTTTCTGAGGTGATTATGGCCGCACGATTTAACACACTTCGAACGCGAAATGGTAGCTGGAGCTAGACTCATGGGATATTCCATTTCGGAATTTGGCAGGGAATTCAGTATTCTGAGATCCACAGCGTTAAGATATTCCGAGAATACCAGATTTCAGCCATTACCTCTCACCACGAACAACGCAGCGGCCAATGGCATTCACTTAATGACCGAGAGCAGCGGCGTTTGCGTAGAGTTCGCAGTATTGGCAGATGTGCAACCTGTGTGGAATAACCGCAGAAATCAGTGTCGAACACGTACGACGGACGTATCTGTTACCACAGCGTGGCGAAATTTGATGTTCATGGACTGTGGCAGCTGACTGTGACGCGAGTGCTTGCGCTAACAGCGCTACGTCGCCTGCAGCGCGTCTCCTGGGCTTGTGACCACACCGGTGGGACCCTAGACGAATGGAAAACCGTGGTCTGAGTGAGATCAGAGTTCACTTGGTAAGAGCTGGTGGTAGGGTTCGAATGTGGCGCTGACCTTACGAAGTTATGGACCCAAGCAGTCAGCAAGGAACTGTGCAGGCTGGTGGTGGCTCCGTAATGCTATGGACTGTGTTTACATGGGATAGATTGTGTCCTCTGGTCCAGGCGAACCGATCGCTACTGGGAGACCATTTTCAACCACACATGGACTTCATGTTCCCAAACACAGATGGAAATTTAACCAATGATAACGTGCTGTTTGTCCTGATCGTAATTGTTAGCGATTGATTTGAAGAACAGTCTGGACAATCGAGCCGATGATCTCGCCACCCATCGAACATTTATGAGACATAATCGAAAGGTCAGTTGGTTCACAAAATAGTGCACCAGCAACACTTTCGCTCAGTATTTCTGCAGGGAGCTTCCAAAGACATGTTAAGGTAATGCCACCTCAAGTTGCTGCACTATCGTATGACATTTCTCGCCTCATTGCATGTTTATCCATGCTTCGAGTCTTATTGCTCTGTATGCTCCATGTTTGGGGGTTTCCACTTTCCGTGCAAACAACGCAGTGCTAAACTGTTCCCGTATTTTATAAACTAACTATAATTCTAAAAAGCTGCAATGTAAGCTTGATCCGACACCTTACCAGCCCTTGGTATGTGACGATGGGTAACTTCAAATCACTGGGAGAACTCCATAGCTGTAATGCACAGTGAATTCGGATTACAGGAAAACGACCAGGTACCTTCATTGCACTCTTCAAACCAACGGGTCATCTTGTAACCTCGTGGCATGGAAAATTCTCCATTTGACAAATGCCACAAAGGGTGAAGAAAGTATCTGACATGCGGGTTATAAATGTAGCAACGCTACCTACTTAACACTACGGGGCGCAAGGAAGCTATGTGTTCTCCACAGTGTAATTTTGCCAGCAGTGAGACGATCATTGACATAATATGAGTAGGAAAAGAAATTGCGCTTGACGAAGTATTAATGTAGCGTTATTAGATATGGGCGCAATTAAGACAGTCTAACGAAAGCTTTTACAACGAATAGTTAAGTTATGGAATCACGTGCTACAACGTTATTATTACCTCAGAGTTTAATGTCTTTTACTGAAACATGTAGGTTGAATACCAGGTTGTACACAAACGTTATCACATTTGTAACTCATTTTCAGTTGATGTTAACAAACGCAGCAATTAGATATTAACTATACACATTGTTGTTCCTGTAGTCTTCAGTCCGAAGACTGGTTTGATGCACTTCTCCATGATACTCTGTTCCGTGAAGCCTATTAATCTCCAAATAAATATTGCAAGCCACATCCGTCTGAATCTGCTCGCTGTTTTCATCTGTTGGTCTCCCTCTAAGACGTTTATCACCCACACTTCCCTCCGGTACTAAATTTTTGATCCCTCGATGTATCAGAATGTATCCTGTCAACCAACCCCTTCCTTTAGTCAAGTTGTGCCACAAGTTTCTTTTCTCCCAATAACATTCAGTACTTCCTCATTAGTTACGTGATTTAATCTTCAGTATTCTTCTGTAGCACCATATTTCAAAAGCTTCTGTTCTCTTCTTGTCTAAACTGTTTATCGTCCACGTTTATCTTCCATCTTAGAAAAGATTTATTAACTCTTAAGTCTCTATTCGATATTAGCAAATCTCCTTCTTCAGAAACGCTCTTCTTTCGATTGCCAGTCTACATTTTTTGTCCTCTTTACTTCAGCCATCGTCAGTTATTTTGCCGCCCAAAATCGGAAAACTCAAATATTACTTTTAGTGTCTCGTTTCCTAATCTAATTCCCTCATCATCATCTGATTTAATTTGACTATATTTATCCCTATTTCACTGTTTTATCTTCATCTTATACCCTCCTTTCAAGACACTGTCCATTTCGTTCAGCTGCTCTTCCAAATCCTTTCTGTCTCTGACAGAATTACAATGTCACCAGCATACATCAAAGTTTTTGTTTCTTCTACCTGAACTTTCCCTACTGCTTGCTCAGTATACGGATTGAATAACATCGCGGACATGCTACAACCCTATTTCACTCCCTTCCCAACCACTGCTTCCCTTTCGTGCCCCTAGACTCATATTGCTGCCGTCTTGTTTCTGTACTAGATGTATAAAGCCTTTCGCTCCCTGTATTCTGTGTATGTTACATGCTATCGCAACAAGCTCTTTGCTGAAGTTCCTTGCCTTAGAAATTTTATGACTCCCTACTCAAAATCTGGCAAAAGAATCATTTTCTGTTGCACAATATTTTTTGTACAACTTTCGTAGTGCACTACGCTCCATCTACCCGACCCGTAGGCCTTGAGTGTGAGTAGCGGCGTGGCCGAGCGGTTCTAGGCGCTACAGTCCGGAACCACGCTGCTGCTACGGTCGCAGGTTCGAATCCTGCCTCGGGCATGGATGTGTGTGATGTCTTAGGTTAGTTAGGTTTAAGTAGTTCTAAGTCCTAGGGGACTGATGACCTCAGAAGTTAAGTCCCATAGTGCTCAGAGCCATTTGAACCATTTTTTGAGTAGCGGCTGTCATCTGACAGATCCATCACAAACAGAGAGAAGAAACACACGAACAAATACACACATCGAAAAGAAGTTTTGCATCACTCCGGTTCCGCCGGCCTGTGTGGCCGTGCGGTTCTAGGCGCTTCAGTCTGGAAACCGCGTGACCGCTACGGTCGTAGGTTCGAATCCTGCCTGGGGCATGGATGTGTGTGATGTCCTTAGGTTAGTTAGGTTTAAGTAGCTCTAAGTTCTAGGGGACTGATGACCACAGATGTTAAGTCCCATAGTGCTCAGAGCCATGTTGAACTCCGGTTCCCAGAACTCTCGGAGTGAACCAAAGCGATGTTGTTCGGACATGGAGTTAGACAAAGAGAGACAGGAACAGTCGAAGACATGCCTCGCTCAGGCTGCGCAAGGGCTGCCATTGCAGTGGCTGACCGCTATCTATGGATTATGGCTCGGAGGAATCCTGACGGGAACGCCACCATATTTCGTGCTGCCACAGGACGTCGTGTTACGACTGAAACTGCGCGCAATAGACTGCATGATGCGTAACTTGACTCCCGACGTCCATGGCGAGGTCCATCTTTGCAACCACGACACCATACAGCGCGGTACAAATGGGCACAATAACATGCCGAATGGACCGCTCAGGATTGGCATCACGTTCTCGTCACCGATGAGTGTCGCATATGCCTTTAACCAGACAATCGTCGGAGACGTGTTTGGAGGCAACCTGATCAGAAAGACCGCCTAAGACACACTGTCCAGCGAGTGTAGCAGAGAGGAGGTTCCCTGATGTTTTGGGCTGGCATTATGTTGCGCCGACGTACGCCGCTGGTGGTCATGGAAGCGCCATAACGGCTATACGATACATGAATGTCATCCTCCGACCGATAGTGCAACCATATCGGCAGCATATTGGCGAAGCATTCGTCTTCATGGACGACAATTCGCGCGCCCGAGGTGCACATCTGAATGACTTTCTTCAGGATAACGACATCGCTCGACTAGAGTGGCCAGCATGTTATCCAGACATGAACCCTATCGGACATACCTGGGATAGATTGAAAAGGGCTGTTTATGTACAATGTCACCCATCTACCTCTCTGAGGCATTTACGCCGACTCGCCGTTGACTATCTGGATCAACAGTGCCTTGATGAGCTTTTGGATAGCACGCCACGACGAATACAGTCATGTATCAATGCAAGAGGACGTGCTACTGGGTATTAGAGGTATCAATGTGTACAGCAGTCTGGACCACCACCTCTGGAGGTCTTGCTATACTGTGATCCAACAATGTGTGGTTTTCATGAGCAATAAAAAGCGTGGAAATGATGTTTATGTTGATCTCTATTCCACCGGAACTCTCGGAACTGAGGTTATGCAAAACTTTTTTTGACTTGTGTAGTATTAAGAAAGACAGGAATATATTGTGAACTGGAGAACAAAACTCTCATTATCGTTTTCCCACCTTGTTAACGCTTTACACGTGAGTTCGTTAAGCACCACATTACTGCAACACATTAATATTACACAGCTACTCTCACCAATTCACCACATACCTTATACAGAAGTATCACTCTAAGACAAAGTGAGCATCATCCACCATGCGAGACTACATTTCTTTTGAGGGGGCTGAGGGTGTCTGGTTATTAGTCATCTGATCGGTTTAACGGGGCCGCTAATCATCCTCTCCTGTGCCAAACTCCTCAACTCACTGATAGTGGAGCTGCTATAATTTCGAAGGAGACATACTGATTTTCAAAGCTGATACTGAGTACATAAATGATTCTTAATTCCTTTATGACCACCGTAAGATCTTCTGATCGTCGATATTTTTCCCTTGTACGGTTGGATATATCGGCTGCGGGAAGAATTGTCTGGCTTCGAGACCCGACGTGACAAACGGTTAAAATGCAAACATCTGATGCGAAGGTAATCCTTCGTGTTTTACAGACTTTTGCTGTTTCGTCTCCTTGAAAGAAAATGCACACACTGCACTTTGCACTATCATTTCGATATTTTGCAAACTGATGCATCGATTAAGAACTATCGTGTGTAACATTATACATGCAAAGCTTATGCAAAGATCACTGAGTGAACAATTTGAATGACTGGTATAGTCCGATATAGGGAGAAAAATCGAACTGCAATTGAAAAGACGGACAGTGTGCCAATATATACATCATTTAAAATTGCAAACCACGGCCAGATTGCGATGTAGCAACTGATGCAGGCGAGTATGTGGTCTTCAAGAAAGCTCACACTTTCAGCAGCCTATTGCGAATGAACATATTAATATCTTAGTTTCTTTGCATGTTCCTGCATACGGAGCCACCTGACGAGCTAATCGATAGCTGATTATGGAGTGGTGGGGTGAGGACAAAAATGGTTCAAATGGCTCTGAGAACTATGGGACTTAACATATATGGTCATCGGTCCCCTAGAACGTAAAACTACTTAAACCTAACTAACCTAAGGACATCACTCACATCCATGCGTGAGGCAGGATTCCAACCTGCAACCGTAGCGGTCACGCGGCTCCAGACTGAAGCGCCTAGAACCGCACGGCTACACCGGCCGGCGGGGTGAGGACATCCTGCAGCCGAGAGCACGTCAGTTCCTCCATGATTTCCATAGCACTGTACACAACGGCTCTCAGGTAGTTGCCGTGCTCCTTGACTCCAGGAAAGGAAGGCATTTGACACCGTCCCGCTATGCTGTTCAGTTAAAAAAAAAAAAAAAAAAAAAGGAAAACGCAAAGAAAAAGAAAAACCTAGAAAAACTTACCATGTGATGAACCAGATTAGTGATTGGCTTCAAGACTTCCTTTCAGAAACAACTCAATACAACTCAGCTCATCGCACTTACTGCAACAAGATCGACAAAAGTAAAGGTAATTTCCGGAGTATCCCAAAGAGGTGTGATAGGACCGTTACTGCTCACAAGATATATAAATGATGTGTTAGAAAACGTTTGCAGATGATGCGGTTGTCTAAAACAAAGTAGCGACCCCAGAAGACGGTGTCGGTTTGCAAAATTACCTGCGGATGACTGATGTTGCAGGCTCTGGCAGTTCACCCTGAACTCAAATAAATGTAACATGTCGCGCATACATAAGAAAAGTAATTCACTACGGAACCGATTAACAGTATCTACAGTAAATGTAACTAATCTACGAAGGACCTGGCTTAAGAGCCACCTGTTCGACCGATCTTTGAGTCTTGTTTATCAGTATGGAACCCTTGCCAGGTAGGACTGATAGAAGAGATAGAGAGATCCAACGAAGAGCGGTACGTTTAGTCAAGAGTTCTTTTAGTCTGCGCGATAACGTTACAGAGATGCTCAACAATCTCAAGACTCTACAAGAGAGACGTTGTGCATCAAGAGAGGCCTACTATTGAAATTTCGAGTGAGCATTTTCCGGGAAGATTCTGACAACATATTACATCTTTCGAAATACATCTCACGAAATGACCACGATGAGAACATTCGAAAAGTTAGAGCTAATACAGAGGCGTCCGATGCGACATTCACCAGAGGAACAGGGAAGGAGGCATTATACAGCGGTACCAGAAGTACGCTCCGCCACAGATCTTTAGTTTGCTAGCAGAGCATGATGCAGATTTAGACTTTCTACCTTTCCTGCTTTCCCATGCCAAAGCAATAGATCTGACGGGACTCCGCAAGTTACATTTTATTGCTTCAATTTAACTATTTTTCTGACGTTTCGCCAGCACGAATGCCTGACATCGTCAAAAGTTCATCCTTCATTGCTGGTGGCGGACTGTAATCTACATCATATGCGCTATCGCGCCAATGTTGAGGGGCTTTTCCAGGTCATTACCACACTGTTTCTCCTCTAGTTGCCTGTAAGGGTCGTTCGCTGCAGCACGAGAATCCACGAACCGTTTACCTTGAGGCTCTCATCTTTCGTGTTAAAATTGTTATGATGTTCGTGATCTTTTATGACTTCAATGAGCATGCGAGCTCTTCTCCGCAACGAGAAGCTGGTGTTCTGTTGCCCGGCCGATTTCTCAACCTGTTCCAAGGTGCAATGCCGTTTAAGTTATCCTGGCGTTGATAGCTAGTCCAGTCATTCCAACGTAGATCTTTCTACATGAGCACGGCGTACATTATATTTCTGACTTCGTTGTTTCCCGTTCTGAGACACGCTTTTATGTAATAAATTCCACTCACTATATACAGTTGCTATGGTGAATGGAATCTATTAGTATTTTACCTGTCTGATAAGCTTTTTTTGTTAGGAATTCCCTCTTTTTAGTTTTTGTCCTTTCTGGGTAACATGGGAGCATATCACGAGAGCATTCTATATCATTTTTTTCTGTTTTTTGTTTGACATCCGCTACTTAGTGAAAAATGCTTACTGTGAACACTGGGTTATCCCATTTTCTTTTCTCGCTCGGAACATGACCTGATTTTGTGAATATGTTCATCCAGTTCTTCTTTTCATTTTTTTTATCTTTTCTTGTCTTACATGAAATTTTTTGTATAAAAAGCTGCGAAACCGGTCGCGTCTATATACAAAGGACTTAGAACTGAAGAGTTATTACCCTAACAAATAGATAAATAAATGAATGAAACCTCTTTTATCTTCTTAGTGGGTTTGTAAATAGTCTTTATGGTGATTTTGCGAATTATTCGGCCGACTCTGTTCATCGTCCTGAGTTGTATGGCAGAAATTCAATATCCGACATTTCTTTCTTCTGAGTGTTAGCTGATTGTTCTTACGCAGCTGGTGGAATATCTACTGCTCGCCTGAATGTATTACGGGTGTTGCACCTCGCATCCGTAGTGCCCAGTTCATAAATTCGTCTTGATCATTTTACGAGGGTTTGTGGCGGCTGACAATGCGGCAAGGCGTCGACTTACAGACTGGCCTAATAACGTCCAACTCCACTGGCCACATTGTAAGTGGCTACATGTGGTAAAGCCAACCACGAAACCGTTTTATAGGTGACCTTACTGTGTAACCGCCTTTTACGTACTCTTACCTGGTCAGTACCGTCATTTATTACATACTAGCAGAAATGCGAAAAGAAACCCTCTAAGAACTGACTTATAAATTTTTATTACCACGGTACTTTCACACAGCGGAGAAAATGGGAACGATTTGAAGCGATCTGCTATGGACTGGGCGACGTGGTCAGCATGTGAAAGTTGAGACTGTAACAAGTACTCCATCTACTTTCTTGAAAGCGTGGTCAGTCTTAAGGGGATACAAGTGGGTTAGCAAACATGGCATCCACGAGTGCCATTTGAATAACTAACTCAACTTAACGGAGGTCGTCTTGTGAAACCGTGGGAGGAAGAATGATTTTCTGAACATTATGGAGCACTTGGGGTACAAATGTTAGAGTTGGTGATGAAAGAAAGATGCAGATGTAAGTTGTCCTTGTTAAAGAAGAGAGTGACATGCTGATTCAAATATGATCCGCCGCATCAGAAGACCATTCAATATCAATTTTACGGAGACCTCACATAAGCACAAGAAATTAATACAGTTGAGTAGGAAAAACAGTCCTATAACGTTAGAATACAGTATAAGCGTTGTGCTGCTGGGCTCAGCTACAAAGATTAAATATCTATGCGAAAGAGTGAAATCGACATAAAACAGAGAACCGGCATTCGCAACTGGCTGCAAAACGATCTTGCTGCCACCATCTAACATCTTAGTAAAGACAGCGAAGAGAGGACTAGGTAAGGATGGTACGGAAGCATATATGCAGTCAGTTTTCATCGCTCCATTTGCGATTGGAACACGAAGCAGAATGATTCTCAGGAATGTAAGGTACCGTATGGAGGTTTGCGTAGTACGTATGTAGATGTAAATTTATATGAACTAGGACTAGTGAAGGTCTCAGAGTGCCAGTCATGGCCACAGGGAACTCTTTCGTGAAAACGGAATACTGCTAACAGCTCCTGTAGTGAGGTTCAAATGGCTCTGAGCACTATGCGACTTAACTTCTGAGGTCATCAGTCCCCTAGAACTTAAAACCACTTAAACCTAACTAACCTAAGGACATCACACACATTCATGTCCGAGGCAGGATTCGAACCTGCGACCGTAGCGGTAGCGCGGTTCCAGACTGTAGCGCCTAGAACCGCTCGGCCACTTCGGCCGGCTTCTGTAGTGAGGAATCCTCTCACTGGCCGCAAGCGAAATAAGTATAAAAACGTACGAGCAAGAGACCTTTAATGTCGATTTAGGAAACTCACCCACTATTATAGAATCTAAAGAATATCGTGGAGGTTGGGATAAGTGCACGTCCATACAACGAATAGAGCGCTGGAAAACGAGTACAAGCAAACAAATGTAGTTGTAAAGGGAAGAAACGAGAGTAGGTATAGTGGAACACGTTTGACAGGCAGGTTCTAAACATGAGCAGGTAATGTGATACGCTATACACAGAAGCAATATAGATCTCAAAATGCGTGACAACTCCAATCGTAAAGAGGGCATGGAGCGATTTAGCTGTGTTGAACAATAACCTGTAGCGACCAACTGTGCACAAATTTCAAATACATGAGACCTCACTCCAGATGTACTTCGCAATGAAATTCCGCTTCAGTCAGGAACGGGGCAGTGAGTGCAATCATTCCAAGCCACGAATCCACTGAAGACGTCTTGCGTAGGCAAAGTCAAGACGTTGAATTTTTCAAACGAACGTATCCGGCAAAGGCCTCACCGGCCGCTGTGACCGAGCGGTTCTATGCTCTTCAGTCTGGAACCGTGCTGCTGCTACGATCGCAGGTTCGAATCCTGCCTCGGGCAAGGATGTGTGTTATGTCCTTAGGTTAGTTATATTGAAGTAGTTCTAAGCATAGGGGACTGATGACCTCATACGTTAAGTCCCATAGTGCTCAGAGCCATTTGAACCATTTGTAAAGGCAACATAGACCGAAAAGTTATAACAGTTCACATTCTAGGCTGAGAAATCCTACATGTAATGGAAGTTTACGTATCTCGTGTACTCTACGTACACTGCAGTAAACTTAAAAAATACACACTCTGACCAGAAAAAGTTACTGTCTACGAAGACTGGTTGGATGTGGATTCAGTACGGTACCTATGCATATCAGCAGCGAGTATGTAATTGATTAGAGTTGCAACAAAATGACCGTTCACGTTCGTGCTTAGGATGTATGAGACTGTCGGTATACCAACAGACTTTCGGAAAACCACCTTCCACACAATTCCAAAGATAGCAAGGAGCTGTTTGCCTTGTGTTGCGGTCAGTTGTTAGAAATCTGCAATATCTTGGTCTGTGAAGTGCTTGGATGTGACAGTGGACTACCGTTGAACTGAATGACAACATGAAAGAAGCCAATGCATAGTTTAAGGCCCTGGGTGACCAAATCAGGTCACAGGTAGAATGTCTTTCCTAACTGGGCACCAAGCACGTCATTCGTTCTTCATAACTGCAGCTGCTATCCCGTCACAATTAATCGACAATTTGCGATACCTCCTGTCATCCTGCACTCTTGTCGGAAACCTGCAGAAGCCGAAGTGCTGAATCGCCATCCAACAAGCAGGCTGCCGTTAACATTACAGCACTAAGAGATGATTTTTCAGTGATAACGCGAGCTGCTGAAGAATAGCTCCGAATCTTTTTCATTGATGAATCTCGGTCGTAGACTACCTCGAATAACCCGCGACTGCGAGAAAGGTGGAGCCGAAGGAGAGGAAACTCTATGATTTTAATGTAGAGATACACTGATATTGTCCCTAGCGTTATGCGAAGATCCACCAGCTATGACTGCAAATCACCTCTGGTAGAGATTCAATGATCTCTGACTATAACAACAGTCTTCATAGACATTCTGTGTTGTCATGCGTTGCCTCACAGGAGACAGTACCCTTGTACTTCTTTCAACGTTAAGAATCTTGCTCTCACAAGGTATGTGTGGGTGCCGCGTACGTGATATTTAATTACTCCCTTTCCAAATTACCTCCATGATCCCCCAAACCGTCCGCTATGGGTACGGGACGCCCTCAGACGTCAGATCCATCCCAGAGCAAATATCCAGGATATAGAAGAAAATTTACAATTGTTGTGGACCTAGAGAGGATAAAATGGCTCCGTGCCATTTCCTAATCGAATCATAGCATTGATCCAGGCACAACAGAGTGTAACATGTTACTGACGATTCTGCATCAACGGAATCGTACTGCTGATTTCGTTGTTCATTTTCTGACCACTGAAATACAACCACATGACGTGCAGTCTCATATGAAAATCTCCTGTGATTCTGGGTGCTTAACTTTTCTGCCACAGCCTGTATAGTTGACCGTATGGCCAGTGCAGTTGTGAAGAGCCAACGATGTGCTTGGATGCGCCAGGGCGTTTACATTCACAGTTTGCACACACTATGTAAATCGCTACTTTGTGTATCGAATAGAGCGATCGTCTGAACGTGGACCCACAGCGCAGTGAGATAATTACCGTTGCAGAGAGATGCTGGGTGCTTTCGTGGCCCACGAAATACGCAAAAGATGCCTTAACCAGAACTTTATTTATTGATAATAGTGTGAAATTAGCTTCATAATATGTGCTATTAAGGCACATATTTTTTGCACATAGGTGACTATGTCACAAAAACAAAACAAACAAATGCGTGTAGAAATTGAAAAAATCGGTTTATTTAGCTGCAGAGTCAGAATTTATGACGTAATAGCCGGCCGGGGTGGCCGAGCGGTTCTAGGCGCTACATTCTGGAACCGCGCGACCGCAACGGTCGCAGGTTCGAATCCTGCCTCGGGCATGGATATGTGTGATGACCCTAGGTTACGTAGGTTTAAGTAGTTCTAAGTTCCAGGGGACTGATGACGTTAGAAGTTGAGTCCCATAGTGCTCAGAGCCATTTGAACAATTTTTTGATGTAATAAAATGCCAATATTCCACGTCGCTATTAAGCAACGAGGGTTAGTCATAGTATTAATTATCACATCAAATAAACAAGTGTTTTGTAACAATATATTCTATCTGGCAATCCCGGTCTTCAAAGCACCACAGCACAGAGGAGCCAAAGTACAATGCCGTAGTCGACTGATGAAACAGAAGGTCGTTCTACAATAACTATGAGGACGCAGTGGTCAGCTGTCGCAGACGCTTATAGCGTGGTCAATCTATCTGAATGACCGAGAGTAGAGTGGCAGACCGGAATCGCAAGAGGAAAGAAAGCCCCGTGCTGATAGACAGGCGTATCTGAATTGAGGCGAAAGTTGAAAGAGTTAAAAGTAATAGTGGCTCAATTTTCAACATACTGTGTGACATTTGGAACATAACAGAGGTCGCTGCCTGCATTGCTCGCGACTGCTTACAAAATAACCCCCCAACACCTTCGAACCAAGGCAACAGAGAAAATGTTGCATCTTTGTCAACCCAGTCCATATGAATTCCTTAGCCGCATAATCAGCATGGACGAGCCTTGGGTGCTGCAGTGTACCCCAAAAAATAAAATATAAAGAAAGTGGTGTGAATCTGAATATTAGTCGATATGTTGGACACATCACATTGACAACAGAAATGGTATAATAATAACAACATGGAGCTGTAGACTTCTGAAGTAATATCAAAATGAAAATCTTCTTACATCGTTTCATCAATAAATACTTGACACCTTTGAGAACTGATTGGTCAGGTGCAAAACTCTTTGTTGGCGAGTGGTAAGGCTTGGTGACGCAGAACCACGATGATGTTAAGTTTCAATGTAACAAATGATTTGCATGGTAATAACAGTTATAGTTGGACATACTTAAAATATATAGATTGCAAGCTCGACTTGTGAAAATGTAAATGTACATACGATAGAGGTTCCATTACTAATACAACATACTTTTTTTCTGAAAGCAGATTGATTTTATTCAGGATTCCAATACACCACATTATTGTCCGATCTTTTGACTACAAAACCCTACTTTTCTATATAATCTCCATTCAATGCGACAGCCTTACGCCACCTTGCTGGGAGGTCCTATATGCTCGCCTAATGCTGCTATTCTACTGGTCGGAGCCAACGTCTCGGTCATCAACAACTTCCCCATCATCCACGTCATAACTTTACCGGCTGAAGGTGCGGCTTAGAACTTCTTCTTCGGAGGAGAGGTGATGTGGCGACATCCTATGGAGTACTGTATTGTTTCCGGTTCGAAGTGATGAATCCCTGTCTCGTCGCCTGTGACAATGTTAGACAAAAGACTGTCACAGTCAGTTTTTAATGCGCAACCAATTCCGCGCTGATGGTCCTTCGCCGTTCTTTATGGTCTTCTGCTAGGCGACGATAAAACCAGCGGGCACACACCTTTGAGTACCCCCACGTCACAGACACGTCCAGTTGTGTAGTGAGGTGTTTGCCTGTCATTCGTCCATGACCTAGAATGAAAGTGTCACACTCTCCGACACTACAGGAGTCACAGCAGTGTGCAGCCGGCCGGCACGCGGGTGACCGGACAGGTTTGCGCAAACTTGTTGCGATGATGACAGACTCCTGGCCCAACGACTCACTGTGCTTTTGTTCACTGCCAGGTTTCAGTGGACATTCCGCAAACACCTGTGAACATCTGCGATGCTCTGGTATTCTGCTAAGAGGAACTTAATGAGAGCCTTCCTTGCATAGTACTTCCGTTACAGACGCCATTTTTAGGGCAACGTGTAGCATCGCCCCCTATCCTATCAGAACTTATTGGGCTGAAGCAGGAGTATTCCAACATGTCCTAAAGCAAATTTTACATTTTTTCAACTGAAATTTGCCGAGAAAAATAACGTGTTGCATTTTTGCTGAATGCCCCTCGCCCAAAAGCACACTAGTGGCATGCTAATTGCACCACTAACCCGACTAATTTCGATTGATTTCATAAGCTGAAATCATATAAAAGTTTACAATCAGTAGAGAATTTTATTTATTCTTCTACTAAATAAAACAGAATGCATTTTAATGATTATTTCACCATAATATATACCGAAAAGGCAGTATATGTCCTTCTCAGCCGGAGGCCGACAAGAGAGAGAGAGCAAAATTGAAGGTCAGAGTTGAAACAAGAGTAAGTCGTACATCAGTTTTGTAAAAGAGCTGACTAACGAAATTGACACAGATGTGCTAGAAACGTAATTTCCGCAAGATAATTACGTCTTTCACGTTATCACTGTAATGCTTTCTTACAATGCTTCACTAAGACCACTACAAAAAAGAGCAAAACGAGCAGTGGACACATGTGGATCTACCTCTCCTGCCCATCTGCACATAATGCAGCCACATACATACACCTATGTCCGAGAGAGGACTCGAACCTCCGCCGGGCTCAGCCGCACAGTCCATGACTGCAACGCCTTACACCGCTCGGCTAATCCCACGCGGCAAAACGTGATTCACCCCCCGCATTCTTCGGATATGCAATGTAGTGATGTATCCCTCACTCCTTGAATAACGAAAGCATTAAATGGCAAGTATTTCCAGAATGACTGCGAGTTGATTTTTAATGTGGAACGTTTCCTGAACGACTAAAGTGCAGAATTGTACAAGAAAGCCATCTGTCGTTGGGAAAAATGTGTCGCACTGAAGTTCCGTTCTCGCAACTTGATTTTTTCCTGGTAATTATTAAATATTTATGACTACCCCTAGTAAAACACACACACAACACACACACACACACAGGAACTTTTAGTTTTGGTCTGGACCAGTAAATTGAAAACTTTGTCTCAGACAAAAAGTGAAATATCTACAATCCACAGACTCCTATCATTGCTTTAGGGAAGTTTCTGTTGTTTATCGGGCGAATGCAGTAGCTGAAAATTCTCTCGGAAAAAATCACATTTCTGATCGTCACTTCCTTAGTCTCAGTCTGCTGGAACTTTTGGCTGAGAAGAACCTTCAGTTGTTTATCCACACAATACGAATCGGGGGTTATTTACGCCCGTCTTTTGAAAATATCATTATCTAATCATCTACTTAATATTTTAAAATTTTGGAAAAATATTGTTTTTTATGGATTCTTTTACCAGATTCCATAAGAATTTTTCAGTTAAATTAAACCCAAAAACTTGTCTTAGTGATTTATTCCACCGCCCCCAATGAAAGTTGTGTTAAAATTTTCAGGTTCAATACCTTACCTACACATCAGTATCAGTATAAGTGTGTTGTGAATAAAAGTCGACAACAATTAACGAAATTTGCACTTTTTAAATCTTTTATTACGGTGACCGTAAATTAACCCCTGAGATAAATTAATCCCGCGTAACTGAAAGAGCGTTGATGTTGCAAAAAGTATGCTAAAAGACACTTCAGTAACCCTTCAAGAAGTATGTTGACAATGTAAGTCAAAAACAATTAACGAATTTCTTTACACTTTATTGTAGTGACCATGAAGTACCCCCCTGGTAGTTCACGTTATGGAAAATACTTTGATATTGCTAGGGTTAATGGCCGGATCTCAGCCTGCCCCATTCCTTGGACGTGAATAAAAAGTACAAATCAAATTAAAAATAAAATATATATGGTAGAATAATATCAATATCTACACTAAGACACATTTTCTCCCATGAGTTTCTCCCCACTTCACTTTACAAGGCTTTAAGGTAAATAAGTCATCTTTGTGCAGAAGGGAATGAGTGGAATTCTCGACTGGATGACAGAATATTTGAGAAGCAGTCATGGTTATACCAGTATCATAGATGCCTTGTCCGCTCCTGGTAGCTGAGTGGTCAGTGCGACGGAGTGTCATACCTAACGGCCCGGGTTCGATTTTCGGCTGGGTCGGAGATTTTCTCCGCTCAGGGACTGGGTGTTGTGTTGTCCTTATCATCAACATGTCATCCCCATCGACACGCAAGTCGCCGCAATGGCGTCAACTCGAAAGACTTGCACCAGGCAAACTGTCTCCCTGACGGGAGGCCCTAGCATTTCCATTTAGAGATTCCTTCTGTGACGCCGACTTCCTTTGTCAACTCTAACGTGGGCCAAGCGACAGTGCAATGTGCTGTACCGCTCGAACAAGACACAGCCAGGGCAAAAGTATCACAAGCACAAAGACGCGAGCTGGTGCCACTGCCATAGAGACACGACACTTGCAGAGTTCCACCAGTGCTGCAGGTGGCGCATAGGATGAAGATATCGACTTCACCTCGGCCAGTCTGCGGTCGAGTAAATCCGCCAATGACTGAAGACAACGGAGAGAAGCTTACTCGGATATAGAAGATCAGCTCTCGCACACTTGGTTATAGTTCACTGTCAAGGGCTCACTCGGATAAGGAACCTCATTTAGTCAACTCTGAGAAGTGAGCAGACAGTTGTTGTAAATTGTATTTGCCATTTACTGTGAAATTTAGCTGCGATTATTTGCAATTAGCCATTGAGGGCCTTTTTCGTATTACAAGCAGTGTTACAGACTTCAATATTGCCGGCCGGGGTGGCCTTGCGGTTCTAGGCGCTACAGTCTGGAACCGCAGGACCGCTACGGTCACAGGTTCGAATCCTGCCTCGGGCATGGATGTGTGTGATGTCCTTAGGTTAGTTAGGTTTAAGTAGTTCTAAGTTCTAGGGGACTGATGACCTTAGAAGTTAAGTCCCATAGTGCTCAGGGCCATTTTTAGACTTCAATATTCAATCTAGTCACAAAGGTAAGTAAATATTTTAAGTCATTTATGTAACTTTGTTACTAATTTATTGGAGTGTTGTAGAACGTTCGTTCTCCTCTCCTGTTACCTGACCCTGGGCGTAGCTGTGTGATAGGGCCATGGAGAAATTGTCTTAGGTGTACTGCACCAGAAGCCGGTATACGAACTCACCAACTCGGCCTCCACAGCAGTAGTGACGGGGCCTTTACAAAACTGGGTAGAAGGGTTTACAAAAGAATGAGCAAGGAGGTGAATACTAACAGCGCATTCCGGCAGGAGAAGACGCGCGTGCCGCCCTCTATGACACCGGAATGTTGCCAGCGGTAAACACCGGTGGCACAGGTGTCGGGTGTGAGTGGCGGCCCCCGCGTGCCACCTGCCGGCTGTGCCTAGGTCTGACCGGAGAAAGCTGCTGCCTGGCTGGGCACGTACGCACCCAGCTCCTCTTCCCACTTGCAGCTTCCCGCATCCCGCCCGAAGCCGGACCACTGCGCCACGGCCGAGATCCGGCTGCCGCTCCCCATTCCAGGCTGGAGCCGGAGGCGGGAAGGCACGGGAAGAGTAGCGGCGGGGGGAGGGACGAGGAGAGACGTACCGGGAGAGATCCGACGCGCCGGACGGGCCGGCCTGGGCGGCACACTTACGGCGGGCAGCGAGTAGAAAGTGCTGCGGCCCCGATGGCCAGCCACCGCCCCCTGTCCACGCCGGTGCCTTTTGGGGAAGGGGCGGCCGGCGCGCTCGCAGGGCCCCACCCCAGACAGCAAAGGCCACGGCCAGCGAACACGGAAACCAAGCGCCCGGTTGACACGGCGCCGTCCCTGCTCCTACTACCAGCATTGTTACTCCGAGTGAAAACGAAGCGGGACCGAATAGCTATCGACGAGCTCAGCAGCCATCCTTACAAAACACCTCGCTTCTCCCAAGGATGTTGTTGTTGTTGTCGGCAGCAGTCTGAAGACTGGTTTGATTCAGGTCTCCCTCCTACTCCACCCTGTGTAAGCCCCTTAATCTTTCTGAATCTGTTTAGTCATCTCTTGGGCTTCCTCTACTATTTTCACCCGCGACACTTTCCTCCTGTATAAAATTTCTATCTCTTGATGTCTCAGGATGTGTCCTATCAACAGTGACCTTCTTCTAGTCAGGTTGTGCCACAAATTTCTTCTCTCCCCAATTCTGCTACGCAGCTCCTTATTTCTTACATGTTCTACCAATTTAATTTTCAGCATTCTTCTGTAGCACCACATTTCAGAAGCTTCTATTCCCTTCTTGGCTAACCGGTTTACCGTTTCCTAACACCTAAATCTATATTTCATGTTAACAAATTTCTCTTCTTCAGAAACGCTTTTCTTTCCATCTTCTGTCCACATTTTATATCTTCCCTACTTCGCCCATCGTCAGTTATTTTGCTCCCAAACAGTAAAACTCAACTACTACTTTTAGTGCCTCGTACCATAATCTAATTCCATCAGCATCACGTCATTTAATTCCACTACATTCCGTTATTCTTTTTTGCTGTTTTTGATGTTCATCTTTTATCCTTCTTTCAAGACACTGTCCATTCCGTTCAACTGCTATTCCAAGTCCTTTGCTATCTCTGACAGAATTACAACTTCATCGCCGAACCTCAAAACTAATATTCCTTCTCCCTGAACTTTAATTTCTTCTTCAAATTTTTCTTGATTTCCTTTACTGCTTGTTCGTTGTACATACAGAGTAACATCTGGGATGGGATACAACCCTGTTTCACTCTCTTCTCAGTCACGCTTCCTCTTCATGCCCCAGACTCTCGTCTGGCTTCTGTACAAATTGTAAACAGCTTTCGTCTCTGTATTTTACTCCTACTACCCCCAATATTTCAAAGAGGGTATTCCAGTCAACATTGTCGAAAGCTTTCTCTATGTCTACAAACGTAGTTTTTATTTTTCTTAACCTATCTTCTAAGATATTTCGTAGGGTCACTGTTATCTCGCGTGTGCCCACATTTCTTCGGAATCCAAACTGATCCTTCCTGTGGTGGCTTCTACCAGTTTCTTCATTCTTCTGCAAGGAAATCGTAGCAGTATTTTGCAACCATGACTTATTAAACTGATAGTTCGGTAATATTCACACCTCTCAGTACCTGATTCCTTTCTAATTGGAATAAATCACATAAATGGTGATGAATGTAAGCATTAGGTATTGAACCTGAGCTCACTCATTTACATTGTGCGATGCGTAATATGGCACGAAAAAAAAAACGTATAAATGTACACGTATAACTGCGTAGCTATTCTGCAGTAAGTCTTTGTTTCCAGCTGGGTTCACAGAGCTACTTTCAGACTAATTCTCAACCACTCCACTCCCAAAGAAGAAGTGCAAAGAATGAACAACGAAATCTTTCCGTGCGGGTTCTGGTTTCTCTTATTTTATTCCTTCCGGCTTACTCTTATCGCATTCATTTGCGATAGTTCTGCTGCACATTCTACTTCTTGAACAGTTCTATTCTTCTTCCAGAATTTTCCTTTCAGAGGGTTTCCTATGCAACTAGCCTTTGGCTCTTTGGGCTCGTGTGCATCGCCGTGTGGTTCTCGTCGAGAGCAGAGCCGTGTGTTGTGCACTGACTTCCCGCAATGTGTCGCGAGTGACGCGGACTGCGAAGACAGGCGCCAGGGCAGTCGGCTGTAGCGTGTCTAAGGTTGCTGTTACTTCTGTAGCACCGTGGTCCAGCTTGCAACTGCTAGAGGCACACGTGCCTCGAAGGGCTCCATTCGCATCCTGAAGAGCAGACCAGGAAACTGTGTGCTATTTGTAATTATCTGGAGCGGGCTCTTGTGCAGTCTACAATGAACAGGTAAAATTGTCGCAGACTGCTGTGGGAGTCTTCTCAATTATTCTTACTCTGGCATTCTGTCGCCACTGTACTTTAATTCTGGCTGATGTACAGAGCTGAACTATAGCCAGTGGTTTTGTTTTGCCGACTCCTCCAGAAAGCAATTACAATTTTTGTATTTCTTATACTATTCCTGCGTCCCAGCTACACCTGCAAGCCGAGTTGTGTATATTCTCAGGTCAACGTTTGAACAGTGCTATGACCTCAAGATGGTTGTATTTTGTTAACATCCTAATCAAGAGCTGTTGCACGTAACAAATGTGTGTCACCAACTATGTTTTAGTTATTTTGGTCGCTTGTGGTAACAAATACATGTTTCAGGTATTTCAACCAAAATGTTTTTCTTCGTTAACGTGTTCTAAAGCCCACGTCTATGACAGATGATTTGTTAAAAAACCAGGAAACAGCCATTTGTCAGTGGGGCTTGTACTTGTGTGTCATTATTTGGAGCCAGGCTCTGAAGTTAAGTAGTTTTTGTTTTAATTTGTAGTGTTGTGAGTTAGTCAGTGTTTTAATTTGTCATGCTGTGAATGGTGATTGTTACTTGGTGTTAGTTACAGAAAATCGCTATTTATTTCTACGCTGTCGCTACCGATTTCTCGGAACCACCACTGTTCCTAATCTGATGCGTCAGCTGTAATAGGCACATATTGTTTGAAAAGGCTGTGGGCCTGAGATTTCCGTTACTTGATATTTGTGGATTTAACCTTTAAATTTTAAAGTACTCATTAGCTGAAGTCACGCTACTATAACTGCGCCTTTTAAAATCCCTTCACTGCAGTTAAGTTTGCTATATCGCCTTTACAAGTCCTAACAATATGTATGGTAACTTCAGCTTCATTCTTCTGCTCTTAAATTACAGCTAAATTGGCGGAAGCACAGCTAAGTTTTCTAACTCTGGCTTTAACTTTTATAGTTTTCATCGAAGCTGTATGAAATTGGTTTTGAAATCTTCTATTTCTGAGCTGTAGCTAGTGCGTAAAATTTTGTGGGTGACCATCACATTGTTAAACTGTTACTTTTTGTAGCACGATATCATAAATTGTATACGAAGTACGTAGCCAGTGCTATTCATCCTAGGAAAGTTGAAACCAGGTTTTTGGGTACTAATGTTGAAATTAGAATTTCTGTTTGACAAATTATTCAAAGCAAAATCTGTCATGTAATTTCTGTCCAACACCTTACCACTTCCTCCCTGCACCAACCACTACAATTCCGATGCTCATTTATGGCTTCTTGTCTTCCTACGTAGGTGGGAGACTACGAAATATTATTGATTATTGTTTTGAGGAGACGATGATTTTTAGCTTGTACAAATTTTTGAAGAGTCATCGTTTGCACTAGCCTGTATTGTCACTTTACTAAACTACCAGTTGTAGTCAAAAACAGACTATCCTGAGATATCCACAAACCATGAAAACGACAAATATCTAAGCACAATGAATAACAGTTGTTTTCGTATCTTTGCAATGTGCCTAATTTTCGCTATTGTTCGTGAATTGTCGATTCCTGAGGGTGGGTAGTTCTTGACCTATATAGGTTGCTTAATAAAGTCACAGTACAGCCCTGCCCTAACCACGCGTTTCAAAAATATAGCATTCAGAGGAGGTTGTTGGTTAGTGAAATATCGTAAAAACAGCTCGCCTTTGTTTTTTTTATTGTCTCCTCAATTCGCGTATCATATCCGGGGCACTCTCTCCACTATTCCGAGATAACGCAAAAGGAACTGCCTTTCTGTGAACTTCGTCGACGTTCTCCATAAATCCTATCTGGCTTGGACCCCGCGCTTTGCATACAGAAGATGATGGACAAGTTTAATGTAGGCAGAGGTTTGTTGCATCTTCTGAGTTTTCCGCCAATAAAATGCTGTCTTCGGGTCACCTTCTCTACATCATTTTCTACGTGATGGTTGTAATGTAAGTACATAATGGTAACGCCTAGGTGTTGTTTAGCTGAATCAATTACCTTTGAAAGTATGTAATTTATTGTGTAGGCGAAAATTGTTGGAATGGCTTCAGTACTCACGTATAGAACGTCACAATTTGTCAGGGTGAATCGCCACTTTTCGCACAGTGGAGATATTATGTCTCAATCATTTTGCATTTCTTCGTAATCGTCTGATGAATTTGTTTGACTGCAAACGACACATCACCTGACCAAGTTCGATACCCCCTCACCTCTTGAACTATGGAGTGAACATACAGATATGTTTCATCTCCTTCATAACCCAAGCAGGGTCAAGTTTTATCGCAAAACGTATTGAGAGAGCAAGTACTATTAGGCTGCTAATTGAGTAAACAGAGTGTCTTTCTTGTATCGATGATAAATCAATAGAATGTTGATGTATATAAACATGAAGTATGAGCATTATGCAACTTAGTCAAAATGCGGGACACATGATATTGCACAAATGAATCATAGAAACGCACTTCCTTTCAAAGGCTGTACATAACACTACAGAAGTAGTAGTATATCGACGCTGATTTTGACTCATAGTTTAAGCTTCCAGTTAGTGATAGTCACCGAAAATTTAAAATTCCTAGGTACCAGGTGGTGGTAAACTCAAAAGTGAAAGACGGCGCTGGCAGGAAATTCAGTAATGCAAGATTGCCATGATGGGACATTAAAAAATGCATGATGATCCCAAATTTTTAAAAATAAAAAAAATTAAAAAAATGAAGAGTGTTGAACAAGACCTGTTATCCTTTGCACCTCTTCTCCATTCCCCCTCACTTTGCAATATTCCCTCCATCTCTCCGCCGTCCTCCCCCTTCCGTTCCACGTCCCTGTACAAAACGAACGTTTGAGGATTGCTGCAATATTTATCAATCGTTACAATGGTGCCAATGATCTGTAAAACGTTTACAGGCTGTATTTCATGTAATCATCTACTCAATAACATCAGAATCTATTCAAAATACGTTATGTAAAAAACGCACAGATACAGCAATGCCAAAACAGAAACATAATTTTGGGAAGGAAGAACGTATTATTACAAGATTTTTTATTGCGATGGGTTAGCATAAAACTGCACGTATTTTATACAGGGCTATTACAAATGATTGAAGCGATTTCATAAATTCACTGTAGCTCCATTCATTGACACGACACACTACAGATACGTAGAAAAACTCATAAAGTTCAGGTTTCTGCCGCCAGAGCGCTCGAGAGCGCAGTGAGACAAAATGGCGACAGGAGCCGAGAAAGCGTATGTCGTGCTTGAAATGCACTCACATCAGTCAGTCATAACAGTGCAACGACACTTGAGGACGAAGTTCAACAAAGATCCACCAACTGCTAACTCCATTCGGCGATGGTATCCGCAGTCTAAAGGTTCTGGATGCCTCTGTAAGGGGAAATCAACGGGTCGGCCTGCAGTGAGCGAAGAAACGGTTGAACGCGTGCGGGCAAGTTTCACGCGTAGCCCGCGGAAGTCGACGAATAAAGCAAGCAGGGAGCTAAACGTACCACAGCCGACGGTTTGGAAAATCTTACGCAAAAGGCTAAAGCAGAAGCCTTACCGTTTACAATTTCTACAAGCCCTGACACCCGATGACAAAGTCAAACGCTTTGAATTTTCGGCGCGGTTGCAACAGCTCATGGAAGAGGATGCGTTCAGTGCGAAACTTGTTTTCAGTGATGAAGTAACATTTTTTCTTAATGGTGACGTGAACAGACACAATGTGCGAATCTGGGCGGTAGAGAATCCTCACGCATTCGTGCAGCAAATTCGCAGTTCACCAAAAGCTAACGTTTCTTGTGCAATCTCATGGTTTAAAGTTTACGGCCCCATTTTCTTCTGCAAAAAAAAAAAAAAAAAAAAAAAAAAAAAAAAAAAAAAAAAAAAAAAAAAAAAAAAAAAAAAACCTTACAGGACACGTGTATCTGGACATGCTGGAAAATTGGCTCATGCCACAACTGGAGACCGACAGAGCCGACTTCATCTTTCAACAGGATGGTGCTCCACCGCACTTCCATCATGATGTTCGGCATTTCTTAAACAGCAGATTGGATAACTGATGGATCGGTCGTGGTGGAGATCATGATCAGCAATTCCTGTCATGGCCTCCACACTCTCCTGACTTAACCCCATGCGATTTCTTTCTGTGGGGTTATGTGAAAGATTCAGTGTTTAAACCAAGAAACGTGCCAGAGCTGCGAGCTCGCATCAACGATGCTTTCGAACTCATTGATGGGGACATACTGCGCCGAGTGTGGGAGGAACTTGATTATCGGCTTGATGTCTGCCGAATCACTAAAGGGGCACATATCGAACATTTGTGAACGCCAAAAAAAACTTTTTGAGTTTTTGTATGTGTGTGCAAAGCATTGTGAAAATATCTCAAATAATAAAGCTATTGTAGAGCTGTGAAATCGCTTCAATCATTTGTAATAACCCTGCACATTGTGAGAATTGCTGGAATGTCTACATCCATTGCAAAACGACCAAAGGCGGTGCAGGCACAAGACAGACAAAACATAACCAAAGACAACGGTGCAACAAGACAGATGAAAATTAAGTATCTGAAAAGTAAAAGTTTTGCTAATTTCAGTATGATTATAGATCGCTGATCATAATTAAATACTCAAACTGTACATGAAAATGAAATTCCATTAATTCCAAAAAACAGCTAGATTTCAAAGTCAAAAAACACGTGATACTACTGTCATAAAATAATGGATCTAAAAGACTACTTTAAAAAAAAAATAGTACACACAGCTTGCATGTTGTGTCTACTGATTAATATTTTAAGCAACATTTGTTGATGATTAAAGTGTGATTGTTCAACTACACTTTGTAAGAACAATGGACCATCAAATTACCTATTTCACGATCAACACGGTCTATATAACTTATTAAAATACACGCAGCCTGCTCATTGTCACTATTGAAGCAGTTAAAGGTTAGCAAACAACAATAGCTAGATCTTAGTAACTTGCATTACATTCATCAAATTACATGAAATTGGTTCTACAACACCGTAAAACACACAGAAGCACAACTGTTGGTCTAATTTACATATTAAAGTGCACTTATCGACGAGAATTACCAAAGCATTCAAAGCTATTCGCACAACTAAATTCGTCAAAAACTAGTCTCTGAAACATTGTATTTTATAATGTAGAACATTATGAATTATCTTCATCTACTTTCAAATGCTACATGCTAATGTGAAACATTACTAAAAAACTAGTAAAACTGGTAAGTGATGTCAGTTCGTTCTATGAACCACCAATAACGTATCTTCAGACTGAAACCGTGTGGTGTCGACTGAGCTGTTAATATCCCTAAGACGCTACAAGTCCAGTCCCCGATGAAGTGAAGGGTACCTCGGCGCAAGATCGTGCAAACTTAAGAGAAACCATGTTACACAACGGATATCATCATATCGAATAGAAATTACCAAGGATGACCCACTTAAGCATGATTGAACGGGTAGTTCACCTACCATGGCTATATTAACGAAGAGACTTATCTGACTACAAAAGGAAACTAGCAGTCACTATAACAATATTACTTATTATCATAAGACATCAAATAAAATAATTTACTCACTAAATGAAAGAGCTCAACAGTAAATTAATGGAGATAATCCAATAATTATGATCTATAGACTTGCTACAGGTGGTTGGACACATTAAAGCGTAATGTGAAAATATGTTATGAATACGGCCAGTGACTGCGTGAATGGCTCTGAGGACTTAACTGCTGAGGTCATCAGTCCCCTAGAACTTAGAACTACTTAAACTTAACTAACCTAAGGACATTACACACATCCATGCCCGAGGCAGGATTCGAACATGCGACCGTAGCGGTCGCACGGTTCCAGACTGTAGCGCCTAGAAGACTGCGTAAATGGTTAGTGATTTAAAGAAAGAACCTCACAAAATAAGTATGAATACCAATAGATTCACCAAAGCGCATGTAGGGTGCAAATAACTAGCTGCGAATGTTAAAATTGTGGAATTAATCTTTGATGCAGATTAACACGCTTCAACTTGTTGATTGCATTGGCAGCTCATGCTTACCACTTTTAGACAGAATAAGTGTGAAAGAAAGCTGCAGTAATGGATTGAAATTTTGGGTCCAGCTCGACTTCTTAATTCTACTCTAACGAGGAGAACACCGCAAGTACAGTAACTCGATTTCCCAGAAACTTCGCTAAGGGGAAGAGGGGTCAAATTAAGCGATCACTTATCTCGGCTCATTCGTTGATACTCGACCGTTACTGAAGAAATGATGGTCAAAGTTTTCGAGATACTTTATGTGTCTCTTATCGAGTAAAGACTTTAACTGAAACACTGGCACAAAGGCTAGCGTCCCGCCTTCACACATTTGCGCTCCGCTTTTTCGCTCCGTGTTTGAAATGGATTATTATTTTTATTTTTGTTTTTCATTTATCTGCCTGTAGAATACTACTACACAAACGTTTTCTAATGTATGTTAAAATAGCTTTGTCCTTATTCGTCTAGTAGCTGTATGTCTTGTGCACAGATAAAAAAAAAGTAAGTGTATGAGAAGATTACTTTAAATTGTTATCAGTGAAATTCGCGTAGTGGATCTTAATGGATAATGAATTTCAAGCGCCAATTTTCGGCAAAGTGATGCGTTATGTGTGGTTTGCCACAAGATTATTGCCAAAGTGTAAAATCTTCAGCAGTGTTAAATACGTTTCTTTCGCAAATGAGGTTCGTATGAAGAAAATTCACTGTGACCAACCTACCTACGCCCAAGGCTGATGGTGTTGCGAATTTCTATATTTTGAATGTCTCTGCGATCACTATCATCCAAGGAAATTCACAAAATCGTCCTGAAGAACAAATATAAGATTAAAATACAAGAATTAATACAAGAATTGATGTATGAATGAAATACAATGAAGATTATCCATATAAATACACTCCTGGAAATTGAAATAAGAACACCGTGAATTCATTGTCCCAGGAAGGGGAAAATTTATTGACACATTCCTGGGGTCAGATACATCACATGATCACACTGACAGAACCACAGGCACAGAGACACAGGCAACAGAGCATGCACAATGTCGGCACTAGTATATCCACCTTTCGCAGCAATGCAGGCTGCTATTCTCCCATGGAGACGATCGTAGAGATGCTGGATGTAGTCCTGTGGAACGGCTTGCCATGCCATTTCCACCTGGCGCCTCAGTTGGACCAGCGCTCGTGCTGGACGTGCAGACCGCGTGAGACGACGCTTCATCCAGTCCCAAACATGCTCAATGGGGGACAGATCCGGAGATCTTGCTGGCCAGGGTAGTTGACTTACACCTTCTAGAGCACGTTGGGTGGCACGGGATACATGTGGACGTGCATTGTCCTGTTGGAACAGCAAGTTCCCTTGCCGGTCTAGGAATGGTAGAACGATGGGTTCGATGACGGTTTGGATGTACCGTGCACTATTCAGTGTCCCCTTGACGATCACCAGTGGTGTACGGCCAGTGTAGGAGATCGCTCCCCACACCATGATGCCGGGTGTTGGCCCTGTGTGCCTCGGTCGTATGCAGTCCTGATTGTGGCGCTCACCTGCACGGCGCCAAACACGCATACGACCATCATTGGCACCAAGGCAGAAGCGACTCTCATCGCTGAAGACGACACGTCTCCATTCGTCCTTCCATTCACGCCTGTCGCGACACCACTGGAGGCGGGCTGCACGATGTTGGGGCGTGAGCGGAAGACGGCCTAACGGTGTGCGGGACCGTAGCCCAGCTTCATGGAGACGGTTGCGAATGGTCCTCGCCGATACCCCAGGAGCAACAGTGTCCCTAATTTGCTGGGAAGTGGCGGTGCGGTCCCCTACGGCACTGCGTAGGATCCTACGGTCTTGGCGTGCATCCGTGCGTCGCTGCGGTCCGGTCCCAGGTCGACGGGCACGTCCACTTTCCGCCGACCACTGGCGACAACATCGATGTACTGTGGAGACCTCACGCCCCACGTGTTGAGCAATTCGGCGGTACGTCCACCCGGCCTCCCGCATGCCCACTATACGCCCTCGCTCAAAGTCCGTCAACTGCACATACGGTTCACGTCCACGCTGTCGCGGCATGCTACCAGTGTTAAAGACTGCGACGGAGCTCCGTATGCCACGGCAAACTGGCTGACACTGACGGCGGCGGTGCACAAATGCTGCGCAGCTAGCGCCATTCGACGGCCAACACCGCGGTTCCTGGTGTGTCCGCTGTGCCGTGCGTGTGATCATTGCTTGTAGAGCCCTCTCGCAGTGTCCGGAGCAAGTATGGTGGGTCTGACACACCGGTGTCAATGTGTTCTTTTTTCCATTTCCAGGAGTGTATATTATACTCGATAAGAAACATTTGTGTCATAACTGTCTACGAACGTTGAAAGATAAATAAAATAAAGTGAAGATGACAAAATGCGCGTGATGATGCAGAAGGCAAAGGAAACACTGCAGTAGAAATCACGTAATGAGTATCCACAGCAGTTGTGGCCTGAATTTGAAAAAGTATCATGATGATCTCTGCATCGACAAAAGATTTCAGACAAGTCCCCCATCGTATCTACGGGAAGAGACTGCCAGGTGAAAGGTGACCATGAGAAAAAGACTGAATAATAAACGAAAAGGTAACGTTCAATGAGTCGGGGAACGTGGTGGACAAGAGAGTAAATCTCAAGAGAAGAATATTAAGGCCAGTGAAATGAAATGGTAAGAAGATAGGGTATCTAATTAGATGAGCACAGCGTAATATCAACAGCAGCCGAAAATGATACTGTGGGAGTAGAATACTTTGTGAATTAGAAGGCAGGTCAGAGAGTGCGTTACTGTGATCAGTTCAGTGGTAGTGTTGTTGTCGTCGTCACTGTGGTCAGTTCAGTAATAGTGTTGTCCTAATCGATTTTAACAGTAAACCAAAATCGACAATAATAGTTCAGCTATATATGCCGACGGCGCAAGCAGAAGATAAAGAGACAGAGAAAGTATGTGTGGGTATTGTAAGATAAGGGGAAGTGAAAATTTAATAATCATGGGAGACTGGAACGTGATTGTAGGGGAAGGGGGATAAGATGGGTTAAGGGAGAATGTGGGCTAGGTAGTGAGAACGAGAGAGCACAAAGACTAATTGAGTCCTGCAATAAACATCAGCTAGTAATAGTGAATACTCTGTTCAAGAATCATGAGAGGAGGAGAGGGAATACATGGAAAAGGCTGGGAGGTGCGGAAAGATTTCACTTAGATCCCATCACCGTCAGAAGAGATTCTGAAATAAGATATTAGACTGTAAGGCGTACCTAGGAGCAGATAAAGACTCAGATCACAGTTATCATAACGAGAAGGCTGAATTTTAAGAAGGAACCAATCGCAAAAAATCGGGATACAGAAGTACTAAGGAATGAAGAGATACGCTTGAAGTTCTGTGAGGCTTTAGATACTGCGACAATGAATAGCTTACTAGGAAGTTCGTTGAAGAGGAATGAACATTTCTAAAACTGGGAATCACAGAAGTTGGGAAGAAAAAAATAGGCACAAGGAAAGTAACTGCAAAAAAACTACAATTAACAGAAGATACATTTCAGTTAATCGACTGAAGAAGAAATACAAAAATTTCGAGGAATTCAGAAATACAGAAATACATATCACTTATGAATGAGAGAAATAAGAACTCCAGGGAACCTAAGGTAAAATGGATGCGCGAAAAAAGTGAAGAAATCTAATAATAAATGATTGTCGGAAGGACTGACTCAGAGAAACTTCGGTGAATTTAAAAGTAAAGGTGCATTAAGAATGCAATGAGACTTCCACTGTTGAATGCAGAGTAGAGGGCGGGTAGATGGAAAGAAACGTTGATTGAAGGAAGGTTGTTCGTGAGGGGGAAGGGGGGGATACTTAGGCGGCGACAAGAAAGAAGAAAAAACAGGAGTCGCCATGGACATTGGAAAGAACTTTGGACGACTGAAGATCTGGATAGATAACAGTCCATTAGAATTTCTAAAATTATTTGGGGACGTGGTAATAAAACAACTAGTCGCGCTGGTGTCTGGAATGTATGTGACTGGCGATATATAAACAGACTTTCGGCAGGATGTTATCCACACAATAGCAAAAGGCGACAAGTGCGAGAATCATCGCACAGCCAGTTTAACAGCTCGTGCATCCAAGTTGCTGACAAATACAATACACAGAAGAACGAAAAGAAAACTGTGGATCTGTTAGATGATCAATTTGGCATTAGAAAAAATAAAGGCATCAGAGAGGCATATGGCACTGCCGTTGATAAAGCAAGCAAGACTAAAGAAAACTCAAGACACGCCCATAGGATTTTTCGACCTGGAAATAGCATTCGTCAATATAAACTGGTGCTAAGTTTTCGAAATTCTGAGAAAAATAGGGGTAAACTGTAGGGAAAGACGGGTAATGTACAATATGTATAAGAACAAAGAGAGATAGAGATGCAGTCATTCACTTCTACTATTCAATATATGTCGAAGAATCAGTGACGGATATAAAAGACAGGATTAGCAGCGAGAATAAAATGCAAGATGTGTGGACGTCAATGATAAGATTCGCTGACGACATTGCTATACCCAACAAGAGCAATGCGTAATTATAGGATGTGTCGCGTAAAACGAAAAGCCTAATGAGTACAGATTATGACTTTATGAACTGATAGTAAATCGGTGGAAGTCGAAAGCAATGAGAAGTGGCAGAAATGGGAATAGCGAGAAACGTAAAAGAACTAGGGATGACGACGTAAACGAAGTTAAGAAATTCTGCTACCAAGGCAGCAAAATAACCCATTATGGACGGAGCAAGGAGGACATAAAAAGCAAACTAGCACTAGCAAAAAGAAGCGTTCCTGACGAAGAAAAGTGTACTAGTACCAAATATAGGCAGTCTAACATGGACTGTGGAGAAACCGGTGAGTAGCTTATCGAAGCATTTAAGATGTTGTGTCACAGAAGAATGTTCAAAATTAGTGGACTGATTAGGCAAGGAATGAGGAGGTTCTCTGCAGAATCGGCGATGCAGAAATATGCGGAAAACATTGAGAACCAGAAGGAACAGGATGACACGACAGCTACTAAGACATCAGGAAATAACGTCCATGGTACTGTAAGGAGCTGTAGAGAATAAAAACTGTAGAGGAAGACAGAGACTGTCAGTATTAGGGAAAAAATTAGCAAAAATTTCACATTCCAAGTTCACTCATGCATAACATTGTAAGCTTCGTGAGCAGTAGGAAGACAATAATTTTGGAACTTTGTTGAAACCAGGAGAAACAGTCAGGGGACTTCCGCAGGATTTCAACTAGCCTATTATTCAGTCTCTATAATACAGAACTTCATGATCTCTTTGCAGTGAAATCAAAATAACACTATACCCAGAGGACGTATGCATATATTCCGAAGACAGTAGTCTCAAGTCCTGTTGTCTGAAAACGCACATCGTTCTCATACGTCTGTATTAGTGCTAAACAGAAAGTGCCTTCGGAATTTCTGATAGCAAGTCTACTCTAATGATCTTTACTCGCCACAGGATTCCACTTCCCAAACAGTGTAAGTGGGACAACATATTTTCCAGTTCCGAAAACAACGCAACGTTCTGAGGGATGATTATCGAACAGTGGTGGGTCTATCATACCCAACATATCATTATTAGACGTGAAAAAGCACGCAGTCTCATCAGAGACAGAGTATGGCAGGGCTCTAATCGCCTTCATACCAATTCCTACTAAAGACACACTTTCACCATGGGCATATGTGCTACGGATCAACGTCAGACAGCATGCTCTAAAGACTCCACACTATGCAGTATAAAGGCTTCCATATAGTTACTGAGGTTTTGTGTCAATGCCAATCAACGCACAATTGGTTGACGCGAATAAACCACCCTTACAGCCGTGACGAATATTCCTCTGCAAGAAATTCCTCCTGCGACTCTGTTTCGACGAATATGGGCTCCATGACGAAAAATTCTGGGAAGTACTATCATCTTGCTGTGCCTGCGGAAGATACTGGATAAAAAAGAAACTTCCAACCTTCGCGTCTGAATACATGTAGATGAACGCATTAAGACACATGGCCACACGAAACGTCGACTCTGCAGACTGATGACAGGACCTGTTTAATGTTTCAAAACCAGGACCCAAGCAAACTAACGGCAAGGGAATTTCTGTCTCTCTTTCACCATGCGCGTGTGGATTATACAGGCTGGTCAAAACAGTTAGGGGATTAGTTGAAATATCTATGTTCTGAAGTATTGTCATCGGCAGAATGAACTTAAATGATTCGACGTCTTTCTGTCGGTTCTACGGAGTGGAGATGACAACATTACGGTCACTGAGATAGTGGTAATAACGGAAAGTTGCTGCAGTGGGGTTTGGTGTTGACTTGTGCCTACTCTACCAAACGAATTACACAAGCAGTTGCGTTCAGATAGAGTAGCAAGCTGGTAGTGCAATGCAACAACAACGTGACTTACCCGAAGCTATGTTATGGAGAGCCATAGGACGGTTGGAAGCATGACAGACACAGAGGGAGGTGGCTGCAGCTAATGGAGTGTCCCAAAGAGTAATTTCCGGGACCTCGACGCGATTTCAGGCAACAAGAACCGTTAGAAAACAAGGCCAAGGTCGTCCACAGATATGAGATGACCGTTATCTCCGGTTAACAGCCCGTCGTGACAGGAGGCTGAATGCAACTCAGCTGCAATGCACCCTGAAGGCAGCAACAGGACACGTAATATAATTCAAACAGTCCGAAATCGCCTTCGGGAATGTGGCCTCAGCGCACAGAGGTCTGTGGTGTGTGTCCACCGTTTAGCCCGCAGGAACTGGACGGAGGAACATCAGGATTGGAGTCGTAACGAATGGCGCCGAGTCAAGATTTTGTGTTCTGCAGGACAATCGTCGTTTCCTCATCTAGAGAGGACGTGGAACTCGGAACAATCCAGCGTATGTGCGGGAAACATCACCATATCATGGTGGTGGACGAATGGTGTGGGCAGGAGTCAATATTGTCAGACATATGGACCACTATGTCATTCAGAATGGCGCTTTGACTCGTCAGAGGTATAGAGACGAGGTCCTTCGACCTTTTGTTGTGCCCTACGCTGGTGCCATAGAAGATAGATTCCTTCTGGTGGACGATAACGCTCGTCCTCACAGAGTTGGACTGGTGGACAACGTGCTTAAAGCTGAGGCAATTGAACGAATGGCGTGGCCAACTTGTTCACCGGACTTAAACCCGATTGAGCATATCTAGGATTCTGGGACGCACTTGGTAGACGCATTGCAGCCAGACCAGCACCTCCCACAACGGTTGCAGAGCTGGATATTGCTCTCATAGAAGAATGGCAAAATATCCCTCAAGAGCTGATTAATAACCTCGTACTGTCCATTCCACGCAGTTGTGGGACTGTACTGGCCGTCCGAGGTGATCAGTACCGTGTTAGAGGACAACGAGAATGACTGTTTCACTATTATGGTAGCCCCATGGTGCCTCGCTCCTTCGTAAACGCCATGTAAACTTCACGTAAAGAGTTCATACGGCAAAATATCGTACTGTCACACACAAATTACAATTGTACCCGATATCTGATTAAATACGTTAAAATATGTCTAATGTGTATGATATCTCACCTGATCCACTAACTGTTTAGAGCAGTGTAGATGGTTCCAGACCTAGTGACGGCGCTGTTTTGCCTATTGAGTATCCCGAAGCCAACGACAAGGCTTATCAAAGCTGGGCGAATACTCCACTATTATGACAGTCGGCTTGATTGACGTTTTTGAAGCCCTGATATTCGCACAGACGATCATAATAAACGCAACAGTCATAAACTCTGATAGTATGTCAGCCCTGCAACTGATTAGAGCCCATCATAATACCTGCACCAACTCTGTAGTTGCGGCAATTATCGATGCTGTGTCTCGGGTGCAGAGGAACTAGCACAACATCGTGGGGTACCTGCAAATGAACAAATATATGTCCTAGTAAACCAAGAACCTCTACATGGAGGTCCTAAATATGATGAACTCCCTCTCACAGGTATGATAACCATGCTCAGAAAAGGGTGATCAGCAGCCTGGCAAGAGCTTATCTAATATCAAAGGCAGTCACTACGCACCAATTCATCATAGGCTTCCAAGTGCATCATGGCATAATAAGGCGCAATCATTGAGGATCTTCATGACGGTTATGGTACGGCTGAAATTTAATCACTGGATATGCAATAAACACCTCAATCGGCGCAGCCTAAGTGCCAAAGCCTACTGTGTCCTCGGATTACGTATCACATCAATATCCTTGCAAGTAATCTTCGGATGTTTGGTCATCAGTTCCCAAGCAACGTCCAAACCTTATTAGCATCCAACGATATACCAACGTATAAAATACTGTACGAGTTCGGCATCAGTATCAACATCCAAATATAGCTCCAGCTTCTTGCACTGCTAATCTAATGCTCTGGGAATTAGAACGCCGGAGGAAAACCAAAATGTACTTAAATATACTCGCAAGCTCTACTCAGTAGTATATAGCTCAATCTCCCAATGTATGTCACTATGAACTGCCCGTATGTATGTGTCTGAATACTGGTGTAACTACACTTATGCTGTAGTACCCAGATCTGGTTCTTGTAAACTGTTCTGCTGTTCTGTCTAGATGGTACTTCTAGACCTGCACAAAAGTTCGATTCCCTATCCGCTGCTTTTGAAACAGTTCTTACAGCAGGACATAAAAAAGAACATTTTATTGTTATTTTAGATACATAGTCATTATTATGGATTGCATTGGGAATATCCCAAATGTGTATCAACGGCGATTTGTCATTTGTTTTGTATTGCCAGTAGGATTGTTATAACACACTACCTCTGTGTAACCTGTGTTACATTTTCGTCTTATTTCCTCGTTTCACTACGTATAATGTTGATGCGAAACTTGTCCTATGTCAGAATACGTCCCTTGTTAACCTCACATAACTTCGCACCAGGGCGTGACTTAAACTAATGCATATTCTGAGTTGTCAAAATAACTGTAATGTAACATTTCAGTTGTTGAGCTGACTTAATGTGCACATTCCGAAAGACAATAAATTTTAAAAAAACCTGTCAGTACTTTCCACTCTAATACAGAAGGATACGGATTCTCGATAGAGCCTATGTATACATGCAAAATTACTGTGGCGTAGCTGTCGTCTTTGCCGGAAGAGCTCAGTATATCTTCTTGGTGCCGCTCTCGCATTGCATTGCGTTTACGAATTGCAAATTCTCATCCACAAACGTGTACCTAATACTGCTGTGTATCACTACTAACGTAAAACTAATACTGCCAGAAAAACAAACCTGATATACATCCGAGCAGTGCTGAATATAGGCTTGAGGGCGGAGTGAAGAGGTTATTACATTATGGTAATAAGTAGCAAATAGTGGTCCTGTAAATACCGTCGACGTTTTTCACTGTTGTGCTGCTATTTTCTGTGAAATACAGATGTATATATAAATGTGGGGTAGGTGGGGAAGGGGAGGGGGGTAGGAAATTAATCGAGGTGTAATTATCCATAACGACCCACCGGAGACCATGGATCTGTAATCACAAAATATTCATTAATATATTCCTGAAGAAACCTCCTAAAACTATTGATGACCTTTTTGGTTCACTAAGTATACGTGAACGAGCAATGAACGCTAACAAATTGCGTGCGATAATATCTAAAACATACTAATTTTTTTTTAAACCGGCTATAAGATGTAGATATTCCAAAACTGGAGTCGCGTTTGAAGTTACTTATTTACAATGCTTTGTCAACGACTGTAATAAAGTTCGACCTCGGACTCGGATCTAAAAGTTTGTAGAAAAGCACTTAAGGAGACTTTCTACGTTGACTGTCAGACACGTCGCGAGATGTCTCGTGCGGTCCGGAGATAAGCTTGAGAGCCAGCGGAATGGGCACAGCCCAGTAAAAGTGAAGCGCCGCGGTATCACTCACGAGCCCGCCTCCTTTCGCTAAGCCTCGTTTTTCTGCTAAAACAGGCAAAGGGCGCTAACGGGACCTCGTCGCACTTTCTCGCCGGGAGAAAATACTCGTGGTTCTGTTCTGTGGCTCCTAACCTACATCTCGTCACACGACATGCCAACGGATGCGAGAACCGGTCATTTTCGAGCACAGCCAGCCTCCAGTTTTGCACGTGTTGGAAACGTGTACAGCATGATATTAACGTCGGTTTAAACACTTTTAAATTCACGAAGCATAATCTGTTACCACCACATATTCTGGTGAAAGTCACAAAACAACCGGTGTTACGGTTTAACATGAAAACTGTAGTTTTGTGATGACAATAAACTGTAAACATTTGTCAGTTACATGAAAAACATAACCCGCTATTAATGAAAAGCAAGAGCTAAAAGTATTGTAAGATGATTACTGAACTCAAAGTCAGTCCAACACTGTGTCCCCCTTTCTGCCCCCTCCCTACCACCACTACTACCACATGTAGACTGCCTTATGAAATGACAACTGTGGTAAAAATACCGAATTACGAGCATACACTGAGCCACCTTCGAAGTAGTTTCTGCCGAGCAACTTTCGTGACTGAAAACGGAAAGGATAAAATGGTAGTGAAACCTCAAGTTCCTTGCCCTCACACCGTAAAGTATACTACCTGCTTAGAAATCCAAACGACAAGCATTTCAGTGCTACGGCTGAAATTAGGCAGGAGTAACGCCAGATACGAGGGTGGGAACCTTAATAGTGGCAACTATTTATTTACAGCTAGTACAAAACAGATACCTGTTTCAAAGGTTTACTGTCCTTCAAAGTAGTCACCAGCATTGTGTATAACCCGTTGCCAGCGATGTGGAAGTCGTAGGATACTCTTAGCAGTGATAGTTGTGTTTACAGTTCTAGCGGCGCGGTCTATTGGCCGACGAATTTGTAGCAGTTCTGAAGTGAATGCCGTGAAGTGTTTCCTTCAGTTTAGAAATCGAGTTGAACTCACGAGGGCTTAAGACAGGGGAGTGTAATAGGTGGTATAGCACTTAGCAACCCCATCAGTCAAATAAATCAGTAACAGCTTGCACTGTACGTGCTTGAGCATTGTCCTGCAAAATAATGCTCAGGTCCTGCAGAAAGTGTCATCGCTTCTGTCTCTAAGCTGCTCATTTTTGGAACACAACCTACGACCAGTTTAGACACAGAAATGATGGCACTTTCTGCAGGACCTGACCATCATTTTGCAGGACAATGCTCAAGCACGTACAGTGCAAGCTGTTACTGGTTTCTTTGACTGATGGGGCTGCTAGGTGCTATACCACCTACTGCACTCCCCTGACATAAGCCCTCGTAAGTTCAACTCGATTTCTAAACTGAAGGAAACACTTCACACCATTCACTTCAGAACTGCTACAAATTCGTCGGGCAGCAGACGGCGCCGCTCGAACTGTCAACACAACTCGCACTGCTAAGAGTATCCTACGATTTCACGACTTCCACATCGCTGGCAACGGGTTAAACACGATGCTGGTGACTACTCTGAAGGCCAGTAAAACTTTGAAACACGTATCTATTTTGTACGAGCTGTAAATAGATGCCACTATTAAAGTTGCAACCCTCGTACATCTCTGTATAGGAAGAATTACAAAGCACGTTTCTCCTTCAGAAAACTCATATGAATGTTTCTTTATCGTGGGAAGTTCATGTCATGCCTCTTGCAAGTGGGAGAGATGTCTGCCAGCACGTGTAATTTGGCAGGGATTGGACTGTGGCATATTGTGAATGCAGGTCATCGTTCCACGATATTTCTGCTCGCTTTGATCGGGATCTGACGAATTTCATCTCTTTTGGCCCACGTGAGTAGCGCCCAAGACAACAGAGACATTTTTCGCAAGGCCTTGAAAAACCTTTCCGCCACATCTTATACCACAAGGCAGGAAATAGTGTTTTTTGCAGCAAGGCAAGTATCCACATGGACAGTGCGACTACGTTTGGAGCACCTTGGACTGTTGCCACTGTTTCGTTTGACATAGCAGCATAAAGAGCCTTGCCGACAATGATGCACCCAACATAAATTTAAACACAGGGATGGGACAATTGTCCGAAATGACGTAGTAAGCGGTTTTACTGCTCATAGAAGAAACTGTAGGAAAGCATTAAGTTACTTACATCTCCTTCTTCTTTCATCTGATAGTTGTTGAAAGGGCTACATTCTCGATGGTATCTGACGTAAATAGGAAGGACTTCAGCCATGGCTGGTACGTATATGTACCACACTAGTTTCTAGCAAACTTTTAGACTGTAATTTTCGAAGCGAGGGGGAGTTTCTAATTACTGCTTGGATCACACTGTGCTATTTATCTTCATTTCACATTGGAAAGCAGCCAGTTCCCTATCCACTCCTAATCGACCAAGTTGTCTATTCAGATTTTGATACTGTAGGATATTAAACATAGTGATCGTTATAGGGTCAGGAAGAGTGGCTACCTTCGCGAATTGGTCGACCTTATAGTTGCAAAGCAATCGTACATTAGCTGCGGCCCATAGAAATGGGAGTCACATACTTATTTTACTTTACCATAATTGTTATACAGTTTCCAGTATTTGGAACTTCACATCACTGCCTCACTTCAGGATTTCAATATGCTTCATGAGTCACGTACTATAAGCATATTCCGGAGTCCAAATCTGAGACACAGTGGCATAGCAGTCGCTTCGGCAGTATCAGGATAAAAGAAATTGATTCGGCAAAACAAATGCACGTCTTCTGCTAAAGTTTCTTGATATACGCTATGGGATCAAAAGTATCCAGACACCTAGCTGAAAATGACTTACAAGTTCGTGGCGCCATCCATCTGTAATGCTGGAATTCGATATGGTGTTGGTCCACCCTTAGCCTTGATGACAGCTTCCATTCTCGCAGGCATACGTTCAATCAGGTGCTGGAAGGTTTCTTGGGGAATGACAGCCCATTCTTCACGGAATGTTGCACTGAGGAGAGGCATCGATGTCGCTCGGTGAGGCCTGGCACGAAGTCGGTGTTCCAAAACGTCCCAAAGGTGTTCTGTATAATTCAGGTCAGGACTCTTTGCAGGCTAGTCCACTATAGGGACCTTATTGTCGTGTAACTACTCAGCCACAGTCCGTGCATTATGAACAGGTGCTCGATCGTGTTGAAAGCTGCCATCCCCGAATTGCTCTTCAACAACGAGAAGCAAGAAGGTGTTGAAAACATCAAGTAGGCCAGTGCTGTGATAGTGTCACGCAAAACGACAAGGGGTGCAAGCCCCCTTCATCAAAAACACGACCACACTATAACACCACCGCCTCCGAATTTTACTGTTGGTACTACACACGCTGGCAGATGAGGTTCACTGGGCATTCGCCATACCCACAACCTGCTATCGAATCGCTACATTGTGTACCGTGTTCCATCACTCCACTCCACGTTTTTACACTGTTTAATCGTCCAATGTGTACGCTCCTTACACCAAGCGAGGCGTCGTTTGGCATTAACCGGAGTGTTGTGTGGCTTATGAGCAGCCGTTCGACCATGAAATCCAAGTTTTCTCTCCTCCTGCCTAACTGTCACGGACTGGCCATGTTCGAAGTCCGTGAGTTCCGAGGAGCGCCCTATTCTGCTCTCTCACGATGTCTAATGATTACTGAGGTCGCTGATATGGAGTACCTGGCATAAGGTGGCAGCACAAAGCACCTAATTTGAAAAAGGTAAGTTTTTTGGGGTGTCAGGATACTTTTGATCACATAGAGTACACATGTGACCAATAAAGCACTGGAACTAATTAATTCTGCCAAATCCATTGCTTGTAAGATTGTAATTGCGTACAGGAAGCTTCCCAACTGGTACCTGAATGAAATTCCATGCTGAACTATGCAACTGTCCAACTGAACCCGAGAACTGATGGTACACATGAGTCTAATTCTGATACAAGGACGGCAAAGATTTTACATTTTCGATGTGGACATTGTAAGCAAAAGATTGTCTCTGATATCTCTTAGGAAAGTGATTAATACACTATTAGACTGTTGACTCTAGCGAAAAATAAATTTGGTTAACCCAGTGTTAGGGTCTAGACTCTAGTGCCAAAGAACGTACTTCGAGAGACATAACCCAGGGCGTTCATCGACTTCTTGGCTATAAGAGAAGCAATGCGACAAGAAGTAGGCTACGAAAGTACTATGGAATGAAGTTCTCTGAGGCTACAGATGTTGTGGTAAGGAATATCTCAGCAAGCATTTCGGTTGAAGAGGACAGGATAGCTCTAAAAAGGGCAGTCACAGTAGGTGGAAAGAAAAACGCAGTTACAAATAAGCTAATTGCGAAGAAACCACGGGTAATAGAAAAAAACTGCAGGTGATCGATGAAAGAAGGAAATACAAAAATGTTCATGGAAATTCAGGAGTACAGGAATACAAGTCACTCAGGAATGGAATAAACAGGAGCTGCAGGGAAGCTAAGGTGAAATGGCTGCAGGAAAAATATAAAGAAAACCCAAAACAAATAATTGTCGGAAGGACGGATTCAGCATGCAGAAAAGTCAAAACAACCTTCGGTGAAGTTCAGAGACAGGGTGGTAACATTAATGGTGCAACACTAAATCCACTGTTAAATGCAGAAGAGGAAGCGATTAGGTTGAAAGGTACATTGAAGGCCAATACGAGGAGGAAGAGTTACTTGATGGCGTGATACAAGCAGAAACAGGAGTTAGATAAAGAAGACATAGGGGATGCAGAAATACAATCAGAATTTAGAAGAGCTTTGCAAAACTTAAAATCGTTTAAGACAGAAGGGATAGATAACACTCCATCAGAATTTCTAAAAATGCGGGAAGTGCCAACAAAACGTAGGAGTCTGGGGATACACCATCTGACTTTTGAAAAGCATCATGCACACAACTCCGAAAATTGCAAGAGGCGACAATTGCGAGAATTATTGCGCAGTTAGCTTAACAGCTCGCGCATCCAAGATTGCTGCCTAGAACAAAGTACAGAAGAATGGAAAAGAAAAATGAGGATGTTTTGGACGACGATGAGTTTGGCTTTAAGAACAGCAAAGGTATCAGCGAGACATTCATGACGTTGTGGTTGATAATGGAACAAGACTAAAAAAAAATTAAGACAGGTTCATAGGATTTGTCGACTTGTAAAATGCGTTCGACAATGTAAAATGGTACAAGACGTTCGAAATTCTGAGAAAAATCGGAGTGAGCCATAGGGACAGATGGATAATATACAATATGCACCAGAGCAAGAATGGCAAAACGTCATTTTTTCGGATGAATCCAGGTTTTGTTTACAGCATCATGATGGTCGCACCCGTGTTTGGCGACATCGCTGTGAAGGCACATTGGAAGCGTGTATTCATCATCGCCATACTGGCGTATCACCCGCGGTGGTTGTATGGGGTGCCATTGGTTACACATCTCGATCACCTCTTGTTCACGTTGACAGCACTTTGAACAGTGGACGTTACATTTCAAATGTGTTACGACCCGTGGCTCTACCCTTCATTCGATCCCTGCGAAACCCTACATTTCAGTAGTATAATGCACGACCGCATGTTGCAGGTTCTGTACGGGCCTTTCTGGATACAGAAAATGTTCGACTGCTGCCCTGGTCAGCACATTCTCCAGATCTCTCACCAATTGAAAACGTCTGGTCAATGGTGGCCGAGCAACTGGCTCGTCACAATACGCCAGTCACTACTCTCGATGAACTGTTGTATCGTGTTGAAGCTGCATTGGCAGCTGTACCTGTACACGCCATACAAGCTCTGTTTGACTCAATGCCCAGGCGTATCAAGGCCGTTTTTACTGCCAGAGGTGGTTGTTCTGGGTACTCATTTCTCAGGATCTATGCACCCAAATTGCGTGAAATTGTAATCACAGGTCAGTTCTAGTATAATATATTTGTCCATTGAATACCCGTTTATCATCTGCATTTCTTCTTGGTGTAGAAATTTTAATGGCCACTAGTGTATAACAGCGAGAACACCAGGATTGTTGATCAAGGAAAAAATGAAGTTTAGGAATTCCGCTACCTAGGCAGCAAACCAACCCAAAAGGAATAGAGCAATGAGGTCATGAAAAAGCAGACTAGTAACGGCAAAAGGAAAATTCCTGGCTAAGAGAAGTCCACTAACATCACACATAGGCTCTAATTTGAGGAAGAATTTTATGAGAGTGTGCATTTGGAGCACAGCATTGTATGGTATTGAAACATGGACTGTGGGAAACCCGGAAAAGTAGAGAATCGAAATTTTGAGATGTGGTGCTACAGAAAAGCTGTTGAGAAAAGGAATATATGGAAAAAAAATTGACAAGAAGGAGGGGCAGGGTCACAGTACATCTGTTAACACATCACGGAATAAATTTCATGGTACTAGAGGAAGCTGTAGAGGATTAAAACGATAGAAGAAATCAGAGACTGGAATGCTGTTGTTGTTGTCTTCAGTCCTGAGACTGGTTTGATGCAGCTCTCCATGCTAATCTATCCTGTGCAAGCTCCTTCATCTCCCAGTACCTAGTGCAACCTACATCCTTCTGAAGCTGCTTAGTGTATTCATCTCTTGGTCTCCCTCTACGATTTTTACCCTCCACGCTGCCCTCCAATGCTAAATTTGTGAACCCTTGATGCCTCAGGACATGTCCTACCAACCGATCCCTTCTTCTAGTCAAGTTGTGCCACAAACTTCTCTTCTCCCCAATCCTATTCAATACCTCCTCATTAGTTACGTGATCTACCCACCTAATCTTCAACATTCTTCTGTAGCACCACATTTAGAAAGCTTCTATTCTCTTCTTGTCCAAACTATTTATTGTCAATGTTTCACTTCCAAACGACTTCCTGACACTTAAATCTATACTCGATGTTAACAAATTTATCTTCTTCAGAAACGCTTTCGTTGTCATTGCCAGTCTACATTTTATATCCTCTCTACTTCGACCATCATCTGTTACTTTGCTCCCCAAACAACAAAACTCCTTTACTACTTTAAGTGTCTCATTTCCTAATCTAATTCCCTCAGCATCTCCCGACTTATTTCGACTACATTCCATTATCTGGAATACGTTCAGTAAATAATAGAGGACGAGGGTTGCAAGAGCTATTCTGAGGCGAAGAGGCTGGGACAGGAGAGGAATTCGTGGCGAGGCGCATCAAACCCATCAAAATACTGATGACTTAAAGAAATGCGTGACATATGCTGTATCTAGCTTCCGGGTTCAAACGTCGCTGCTGCTTAAAATCTGAATAAACATTATCAGCAATGGCGTTTGAAGGCTTCCGGCAAAATGAGCTACCCTCGTTCTGCCAACAGCCTTGTCAAACAGGGTGGAGGAGCGGACTGAGGTTCAGGGCTCTCTCTTGCCCTTGGGGTGGGAAATACCTTAAAGGGCAGGAGAAGGCATGACAAGGCAGAAGGTAATGTAAACCACTGTATGAAAGACACATAATGTGTATCCACAGGACATGCGCCTTGTAAATGAAAATGTGTTTGATGATATCTCCATTTTCAAAAGACTGAGGACTCTCCCCCCTTTCGGATCTCCGGGAGTTCGCTGCAAAGTTGGACCATGAGAAAGAGACTGAATATCCAACGAAAGGGTAACGTTTTACGAATCGGGGCTTAAAATGTCGGAAGTTTGTACGTACTAGGGAAGCCAGAAAATTTGTAAAAGAAAGCCTAAAACTCAATCTAGATACAGTGGCGGTCAATGAACTGAAATGGAAAGAACATAGGATTTTCTTCCCAGACGAAAATAGGACAGTACAAAAAGCAGCAGAAAATGGCACTACGGGAGTAGGATTCGTAAGGGCAAACAGTCAGTTACTGTGAATGTTTCTGTGATGGCGCTGTTCTCATCAGTATCAACACCAAACCATTACTGAGAACAACAATGCAGGTATACAATCCGACGTCTCAGTAAGAAAATGAAGTGATAGAAAATGTATATGAGGTTATTAAAATGTTACTTCAGTATGTAAAGGGAGATGAATATCTCCTGGTCATGGTAGACTGGAACCCGATTGTAGGAAAAGGAGTAGAAGAAGGGGCTAGGGCTTGGAAGTAGGAATGAGGGAAATGAGAGACCAATTGACTTCTGCAAAATTTCAGCTAGTAGTAGCGAATACTCTGTTCAAGAATCACAAGAGGTATAATTGGAAAGGGCCGGGAGATACAAGAAGTTTCCAGTTAGATTACATCATGGCCAGGTGTTCCCAGGACCAGATAGAGATTCAGGTCACAGTGTAATTACGGTGAAGAGTAGGCTGAAGTTTAAAAGATAGTAAGGAAGGATCAATGTGGAAGGAACTGGGATACGTAAGTATTACGGATTGAAGAGATGCAGTTGATGTTCTCTGCGGCTATAGTTACTGCAATAATGAATGGATCAGTAGCCATTTCAGCTGAAGAGGAATGGAATTTTTTTTAAAGGGACAGTCACAAAATTTGAAAAGAAGAACATAAATAGAGGTTCAAATGGCTCTGAGCACTATGGGACTTAACATCAATGGTCATCAGTCCCCTAGAACTTAGAACTTCTTTAACCTAACTAACCTAAGGACATCACACAACACCCAGTCATCACGAGGAACATAAATAGAGGAAAGGTAATTGTGAAGATACATTTCAGTTGATTAACGTTAGGAGGGAGTATAAAAATGTTCAAGGAAATTCAGGAACCCCGAAATACAAGTCACTCTGGAACGAAATAAATAGGAAGTGCAGAGAAGCTAAGGCGAAATGGCTACACGAAAAATGTGAAGAAATCGAAAAAGAAACGATCGTTGAACGGACTGAGTCAGCATACAGACAAGTCAAAACAACTTTCGATGAAAATAAAATCAGGGTGGTAACATCAAAAGTACAATGCAGAGGAGATAGCGGATTGATGGAAGGAGTACACTGAATGCCTTTATGAGGGGGCGAACATGTCTCATGACGGGACAGAAGAAGAAATAGAAGTCGACGGGGAAGACATGGGGGACCTATTATTACAGTGAGAATTTCAAAGAGCTTTGGATGATTTATTGAAATAATCAGCAACCAGTTGCACATAAGAAATTTTATTCCGTTATCGGTTTGAGCCAGTTGAGCCAGTTGAGCCAGTTGCTGCCCCTTCACTTTCCCTTCCTTTCTCCCTCCACATTCGAGCTACATGGTATGTATCGCAGCTGCGGATCTGTGGTGTCTGTCTTTTCGGATATGTCCAAAAGAACAGACATCACGCATTCATCCAATTACAGGATTATTGAATGAAATGAACGGTCTAATGAATGCATGATATGGATTGAGAGTAAAATGAAAACAATGAGAAGTAGCAAAACCATTGAATTGCTGATCACGAAACAGATGAAATTAAGGAATTCGTCTACCTAGGTGGGAAAATAATCCATGATGGACAGAGTAAGGAGGACCCAAACAGCAGACAAGCATTGACAAAAAGGATATTGCCGGCAAAGTGAACTCGAGCAGTAACAGATACTTTTAATAATTTCCACAACGGAAGTCTGTCTCGGAATCTGGCAGGAAATCCAAAGAGATTCTGGTAATACATAAAGCACACCAGTGGCAAGATGCACTCAATACCTTCACTGCGCGATAACAACGGTGAAGTCACTGATGACAGTGCCACTAAAGCAGAATTATTAAACACGGTTTTCCGAAACAGATTCACAAAAAAGACGAAGTAAATATTACTGAATTTCAATCAAGTACAACTGAGAAGATGAGAAACATAGAAGTAGATATCCTCGGAGTCGCAAAGCAGCTTAAATCACATTATAAAGGCTAGGGCTCCGGTCCAGAAAGTATACCAATCAGGTTCCTTTCAGAGTATGGTGATGCGATAGCTCCATATTTAGTAATTATATACAACCGCTCGCTTACAGAAAGTTCCGTACCTAAAGACTGGAAAATTATTCAAGTCACATCAATACCCAAAAAGGGAAATAGGAGTAATCCGCTGAATTACAGGGCCCTATCACCGACGTCGATTTGCAGTAGGCTTTTGGAGGATATACTGTATTCGAACATTATGAATTACCTCTAAAAACGATTTATTGACACATGATCAGGAAACATTGTACTTGTGAAACACAACTAGCTCTTTATACTCATGAAGTAATGAATGCTATCGACAGGGGATGTCAAATTGATTCCATATTTTTAGATTTCCAGAAGGTTCAAAAATGGCTCTGAGCACTATAGGACTTAACTATTGTGGTCATCAGTCCCCTAGATCTTACAACTACTTAAACCCAACTAACGTAAGGACGTCACATACATCCGTGCCCGAGGCAGGATTCGAACCTGCGACCGTAGCGGTCGCGCGGTTCCAGACTGTAGTTCCCAGAAGGCTTTCGATACAGTTCCTCACAAGCGTGTTCTAACCAAACTGCGTGACTATGGAATATCGCCTCAGTTGTAGGACTGAATTCATGATTTCTTGTCAGAAAGTTCACAGTTCATAGTAATAGCCTGAAATTCATCGAGTAAAACAGAAGTAATATCTGGCGTTCGCCAAGGAAGTGTTTATAGGCCCTGGTCTATATTAACAACATAGGAGACAATCTGAGTAGCCCTCTTACATTATTTGCAAATGATGCTGTCATTTACCTTCTTGTAAAGTCATCAGATGACTTAGATATGATTTAGATATCTGTGTGGTGCGAAAAGTGACAACTGAGCCTGAATAAAGAAAAGTGGGAAGTTATTCACATGGGTACTAAAAGAAATCAGCTAAATTTCGATTACGCGATAAGTCACACAAGTCTGAAGGCTGTAATTTCAACAAAATTCTTAGGGATTACGATTACAAATAACCTAAATTGGAACGATCACATAGATAATATTGTGGGTAGAGCAAACCAAAGACTGTGATTCATTGGCAGAACACTTAGAAGGTGCAACAGGTCTACTAAAGAGACTGCTCACCTCACGTTTGTCCGCCCTATTCTGGAGTATTGCTGTGCGGTGTGGGATCCGTATCAGGTGGGACTGACGGATGACATCGAAAAAGTACAAGGAAGGACAGTTAGTTTTGTATTATCGCGAAGTAGTGGAGATAGTGTCACAGACGTGATACGTGAATTGGAGTGGCGATCATTAAAACGAAGGGGTTTTTCGTTGCGACGGGATCTTCTCATAAAATTTCAATCACCAGTTTTCTCTCCCGTTGCGAAAACATTCAGCTGGCACCTTCCTACATAGGGAGAAATGATCATCACGATAAAATAAGAGATATCAGGGCTCACACAGAAAAATTTAAGTTCTCGTTTTTCTCGCGCGCTGTTAGAGAGTGAAACGGTAGAGACAGCTTGAAGGTGGTTTATTGAACCCTCTGCCAAGCACTTAATTGTGAATAGCAGTAGTAGATGAAGATTTGATATAATATAAGGAGAAAACTTAAAAGTTATCATTCAGTCACTGTTACAATAAAAACAGAAACCAGCTGATCTGCTACCTGTATCTACCTAACATGCATTGATCTGGTTGTAGCCCTTGATAACGTAAAAGAGTTCTTCAGCCTCAGTTTTCACCTTCTAGCACTGAATACTCGGAATTACCGGATAGTGATGTGATTCCCTATCACAAAATTATTTTGGCAGGGTTTCAAAAAATCTCGAATCAATAGGAGAATACTGGAGATTTATTGTAGTAGTCAATCACTTATCACTTTTCGAGGAAAGCAGCGAACGCTGGACACACTAAGTTTTCATTTATTTGTCTATTTAATTTCATATTTTGTTTCAATGTATCTTGAAACGAGGGAGTAAAAATTTTTCTATCTTTGTTTGATATCTACTTTTACTACAGGAAATTAGAGGAGTATAAAACGGTTAAATTGGCCTTGAAAAAACAAAACAGATAAAACCGAAAAACACTTGTTTCAGCTATAACCGCCATCCCCACCTCTAATGCTCCTTCGAGCGTTCGTCTACTGTGCGTAAGATTAGGCACACTCTTAAGGTACCTTGCAGACGCCAAGTGTCCTGAGAGCTGCTGCATCTTTAACTGGTCTCCACAAAGTCGGCATTTTTGGCTGTCTTCTTGACCTTGTATCTTTTCAACAGCCGACTTACCTTGCACGGCAGAGAGCGTCAGAACAGCAAGAAAGTAAGTTTCTTTTCGTGCTCCTCGTCGGTGGTCTAAGTGTGGGTCTTGCTTGAGGTAACTTCATTGATTTGGTAATCGCCGTAATCATTGTTCCTGAATACGTTGCGTAGGTAGTACAGATCACGTGACGTCTGGTAACTTACTGCACGCTGCGCCAGTGCTTGTAACACAGTGCGCTGCTGTGCTGGGTGATGATGCTTTCGGCATGCATGTAAACATCGGTGTGAGTAGACTTTTTACAGACGGTGTGGTCCTGCATCCAGTTTGTTTGCATCAGATAAGGATATCGAGGAAGGGTAATGGATTGTCTTTTACTACCTCCATGGTAAAATGGATATTACCGTTAATGCTGAACAGATTTTCCAAGAACTCGTCACGTTTTTCACGTTCGTTAGGCCAGTTGACGAAAGTGTCGTCAACGTATTGGGAAGAACAACGGCTTTAATGGCGCTGTGTCTAAGGCAATATCCTGGAAATGCTTTATGATGTTTGCAATAGCTGGGGCTGTGAGGTTTACCAACTCAATGCCGCTCGTCTGTTCGCTATGGTGACAGTTTTACGGAAAATAAGAGGACGTAAGGGTTTGCTGACACTACACAACGATAGGACGTCCTTCCGCCTCATAGTATCCACCACCGGTTCGCCGACTTACAGGCTGGGGAAGTACTTCGCCAATCCCCAATTCTTTGGAAATGAGCTGATTGAACTGTTTAGGAACACCCCTACGTCTTCTTACTTTCTGTTCAATGAACAAAATTTTTTATTTCCACGCCAAATTATTGTCGTTCATTCTTAGCAAAAGTAAGATATGTCAACTGATGAGGCAGGTCTACTGCGTAGTTTCTAAAGTCTTAGTCTACGGCCAAAAACATGGGATATTTACCGTTTCTTACTGGTCAGTCCATTAATCAATAGCGTTATAACACGTTTGGTTGTGTGGCCATCATCTGCAGCATCTGTTAAAATCTGATATTAAAGGTTATCTGTCTTGAGCTAACTGCAGTGTAATTAAAAAGAATTACACCAGATGCGTTTCGCTTTTATTTACAAAGCATCTTCTGTGGTATTCTGTAAACTGGATACATACGTTTGTACATTTATTTGTTGGTTCTTTTAGGTTAAAAACAGCGTTTTCTTAATGAAGTTGGTCTGCAAGCTACTTACGGTGTTTCTTTACATAGTCTGCACCTTCCCCTCTTGCTAGCAGTGGTTGGTGTCGACAGGCTTCACTTCAAATCTGCAGTTTTTGGTATTTCGCGTTATTTCCTGAGCTGCACTATTTATAATTGACTTTCTTAACTGTTTTTCATTCATCACTGCTACAGCGTTTGTGCCTATTCGTTTGTTTTCGTTCACGTTGTGGGTGTTGCCAACCTATGAAGCAATTTTATGTGTGTGTTTGTATGAGAGAGACAGAGAGAGGGAGAGAGTTAGTGAAACTGTGTTGTATGTAGGTAGAAACGTGAGAGGGGTAGTGTTCTTCTGTTCTCCAAGGGGGTGGGGGGACGAACGACAGGTATGGCCTGGACAGTGATTATGGGACAGATCTGGGAGGAAATGGTAGTGGTAAATAGAGCCTGTGGTTATATTTGTACTTTTAATGTTATATTAAAAGTGGTCAATCAGTTTGACAAAGTGAAGAATTACCAAAGGGATCTCCAATGTCTAGAACCATAGCAAACATATTTATGAACCATGTAGAACACATTATATTTAACAAAATAGTGACAAATTGGTACAACATCCTATACCAGATTGGATATGGTAGCGGTAAATAGAGCCTGTGGTTATATTTGTACTTTTAATGTTACATTAAGTGGTCAATCAGTTTGACAAAGTGAAGGATTACCAATGGGATCTTCAGTGTCTGGAACCATAGCAAACACATTTATGAACCATGTAGAACACATTATATTTAACAAAATAGTGGCAAATACGTACAACATTCTATACTGGATTAGATATATGAATGATGTCTTGTTTCTGATAGAGGAACCAAATAATGAAATTGACAAGCTACACACTGACATAAATTCTGTTCATGATAAGAAAGAGAAAAATAGAGAACTAAATTTCTTGGACATCACCATAAAGATTCAAAACAACCAACACACATTTGCCATATACCCCAAACCGACAACAACAGACACAATTATACATGGGACATCACAACACCCCAATTCTCAAAAGCAGGGAACACTTAAATATATGCTCCACAGGCTAAACACAGTACCATTAGATACAGACAATTAAAAAACAGAAGTTAATGTTATAATACAAATAGCCACAAACAATGGATACAAAGAGAAATGGTAAGAAAGTTGAACAAGAAAAATCAAGAAGCAGAAAAGAACAAACACCCAACTGTCACCAACACAAGGACAAAACCACACACAAACAAACACACAAAATAAAAGAACATAAACATCACGAAGTGTGAAAGAAACAGAAAGTAAAAGATGGTACACAATGACATACAACCACAAATACATACACAGAGTATCCAATATTTTCAAAACAGAAGGCATAAAAATAGTACACCAAACCAACAACTCAATTCAGAAATACTTCCCAAAACAATAGGAAAAACTGATCTGTATCAGAAACACGAATATACCAACTGAAATGCAATACATGTGATGGAAGATACATATGTCAAACTAGGAGGACATTTGACGCCAGATACAAAGAACATGTAAGAGCATGGAAGTATAGGACAAACCATTCAGCTTTTGCAGAACACTTACACCACCACTAACGTAAAATTACAGCCAGAGATACAGACATGGAAATCATAAGGATAAACAACAAAAAACACCTCCTCACTTTACAAGAAAACTACCACACCCAAAAAACCCATAACAGAAAAGAAACAACTCATAAATGATCAGATCAAGTTGGCAGGTTCCAGATGAATTACTTCAGCGTCAGACAGGGATTCCGAAATCAGATTGTGAATTGAAAGACGAATCCAGGAGATTGGATTTAGTAATGAGGAACTGTAGACAGAAAATTAAGAGAATCGTCTGGTAGTATCACTGTACAAAGAAGTGGGATGCTGAAGTACTGATGAATGAGAACGTGCGTCTGAAGTTCTCTGAAGCCGTGGATACTGCGTTTACTTTAAATTTTTTTATAATTGTCTTTCAGAAAATCGCGATTTTCTTTTTATATTGCAAAGATAATCTGTCGTCAGTATAGATACATGCAGCACGTTTTTAAAAGCGTCTCTTACGGGTGTTTTCAACCAATCAGTGCACTGACGCTTAGGAGTCCATGTTGCGAATAGCTATGAAATCCACTTGTTCGCGAGCACTACTTACGGCTGGTCGACGAGACTGGATGTTAGACGTGGTGATGGAGTGAGAAATTTACATTAATTGTTGTTATACGAAGCGGATGCTCGTAGACAAATTTTGCCCTCAAATTATTCGTGTGGCGATCGTACCCCACGGGTTACTTTCCAATAATTTCGCTAGCTGAAGTTGGTATGCTCTGCGAACGTTAACTGATATGTGTGTGTGGAGTTACAAAATTGCCGTGTGGTTTTGAATTCATTAGGCATGGCTCTGGCTACAAAATCGTGTTCTTTTCATTCAGTCCATAACATGCAGTCAATTGAATCACTCCCCCAATTAATTTTTCCCTGGGTAGCCACGCGGTTTAGGTCGTCTTGTTATGGTCCGCGCAGCTCCTCGCGTCGGAGGTTCGATTCCTCCCTCGGGCATGCGTGTGTGTATTGTGTTAGTTTGAGTTAGATTAAATAGTATGTAAGCTTAGGGACCGATGACCTAAGCAGTTTGGTCCCATAAGAACTTACCACAAATTTACATTTATTTCTTTTCAGGTGTCGTGGATACATATTTGAGTCTTCGTTATCCTGATACTTTCAGTTCATTCGCACGTGTTTCTCGAACGCAACGTGACTTATGTCCGATGCTTACTTGAATTGGGAAACAATTATACTATCTAATTTCATATGCTGTTTCTCGTTTTTGTTTTTCTGAGTCGCCGGTCGAAGTGGCCGTGCGGTTCTAGGCGCTGCAGTCTGAAACCGCGGGACCGCTACGGTCGCAGGTTCGAATCCTGTCTCGGGCATGGCTGTGTGTGATGTCCTTAGGTTAGTTAGGTTTAAGTAGTTATACGTTCTAGGGGACTGATGACCTAAGATGTTAAGTCCCATAGTGCTCAGAGCCAATTGAACCATTTATGTGGGAGTGAAATACACATTTAATTTCCTTTTTCCATTGGCGAAGTGAGATAGCTTTACAAAATTTGTTATTTGGGTAATAAAGTTTATTATAAGAAGGCATAGCTTCACTGAATCAGGGCGTAATGGTTGCATTTGTACTAGCAGTTCTGTTACAAAATAGAGTATCTATCTTACAAGCTTCTGTTTCTTTCTGTTTCGTGTATGAAGCATTTTCTTCATGTACACTATGTGACTAAGTGTATGCAACACCCCTAAGCGAAGTGGAACGAAGCATTATAACTCGAGAGGTGGCACCCAGTACAAAAGGAGGCGAAGAGTAGTGTGTTGCAAGTAAAGAATCAGTAACAGTAGAATTGGTAGGTCAGGAAAGCGTAGGGACTTCGATCGTGGGCTGCTGGATTTCACCTATGTATCAGATCCATCAGGGACATTTCAATTACACACATCAAAAAAAGAGTTTTGCATCACCTCGGCTCCGAGAGTTCCAGAACCTGTACAGAAAACTGGAATAAAGATCAAGTCAAACATTATTTCCGCCATTTTTATTCCTCATGAAAACCACACATTGCATGTTGTACCAGTATACAGCGAGACGTTCAGAGGTGGTGGTCCAGGTTGCTGTACACACCGTAACCTCTAATGCCCAGTAGCACGTGCTCTTGCATTGATGCATGCCTGTATGCGACGTGACATACTATCCACAGGTTCATCAAGGCACTGTTGGTCCCAATTGTCTCAATCCTCAACGGTGATTAGGCGTAGATCCCTCAGAGTGGTCGGTAGGCCACAACGCCCATAAACATCCCTTTTCAATCTATCCCAGGCCTGTTCAAAAGGGTTCATGTCTAGAGAACATGCTGGACACTCTAGTCGAGCGATGTCATTATCCTGAAGAAAGTCATTCACAAGATGTGCATGATGGGAGCGCAAATTGTCGTCCATGAAGGCGAATGCCTCGCCAATATGCTGCCGATAAGGTTGCACTATCGGTCGGCGGATGACATTCAGGTATCGTACAGCCGTTTCGGCGCCTTCCATGGTCACCAGCGGCACACCTCGGCCCCACATAATGCCACCCCAAAAGAGCAGGGAACTTCCACCTTGCTGCACTCGCTGGCCAGTGTGTCTAAGGCGTCCAGCTCTACAGTATCGTACTTCGCCGTCGGCGTTGTCGTTGTTACCGTGAGACACCGTTATAACAAGAGGAAAGGCGCGTCGGTCTTAGAGCATGAGATATGATGACCTTAAGCCACTGACAACACACAACGGTCACGGTAGCACCTGATTCCAGAATAGCTGCAGTAGTTAGGATCTACGAACTATCCCCTCTTGACCAGGTCCCCAAAACTTAACTCGTAACGAGATCCCTTCAAAGCAAATTGTCATAACGATCGTCTATAAAGGCTTCGTACAACGAGAAGAAATGTTACAGTTTATGGAATAATAACAGATACGACCAAACTGTCTTGTCTCTTCTGCTTTGTTTAACATAACTTCGTTCACAGTTTCATTTCGCATTCCCCACTCATTCACCGAAACCCTTTGATGAACAGTTTTGGTTGCTTGACACCAACAGTCAATGATAATGATACAGCTTTTCTCCTTTTTATAAACTGAAGCCCGCTCTCCACGATATAATTAAAAAAATACGGTCTCAATACCGCGTCCCTCGTGAGATGCGAATAGACTTATTCCGGAATTGACCACCCTGTAGGTGTACTCAGTTTAATGACCACACTTCGCTATCCGCTATTTCGCGTAACTGAATGTCCATTTGTTAGTCTGATTATACACTGTAGCTATTTAAAATTCGCCACTATATTTTTCACAACGCACAATTAGCACTTCTTTACTTGTTTTTTTTTTCTAAGAGTAAACGAAAAAAAAGACGTCGTATCATCGGCTTAGTCGATATAAAGCAAAACACCTTAATATGCCCAATTTTACCTCTTCTTATAGGATCGGCTACCTTACTCATTAATTTACTACATATTATTCCCAATAACACTAAACAGGTATCGCCGTTATATTTTGATTGTATTCAAAAGCATGTTACTACTATAATGACCGACCAAATCGTAACAAATCGCGCGGCGTGCGTTTTTGACGATAACTTTACGCTATTCAAGTTCCGTTACAGCTATCTTGACTCGTAATGTTACACGGCCCCCCAGACTGTGATGTCTTAAAGAGGGTTCCAGACAGAGCAGGCTTTTTTTTGTGTACTGTGGCAGGAGAGTGTATTTGTTTCGGCGAATACACTCACTCTCAGATTCACTCAACAAGTCAGTACATACATTCTACAATATTTAAGTTGAGTTTATGGGCCTAGACAAAATGCCCTTAACTAAATTCCACATTTGTTTACAGGTTGTCTTAGAAACACTTCGCACTAATCACTTCATATTCACACCACATTTTTTTTTCTTGGATGAAGCCCTCAGTTCTTCAACCGACTGTGCAAGGCAGGGATCACAGCCGGGTTCGACGATTGGCATCCTAGGCCACTTGTTTAACCAGAGAGGATTTGGTCCTTTTCTTTTCCTCTTAATTCCACTTTTAAATCATCCATCCTTGCTGTTCGGTGAGAGGATAAATCGTATTTCAGCGTGTCATTGTTGCTGATACCAAGAAAGTATCTCATGGAAATCGTCGGTACATTCTTTAATTTTCTTTGTAAATTAGTATAAGTACGTATTTATCCACTGGTACTTTTATTTAGTTCACTCTGAGTGTAGTCTTGGTATCATTCAGTGTTTCTTGAATCTATATTTTGCTCATAATTGATAATACTTCTTCAGGTCTATGTGAGGGAACAAGCCCTTAATTACATCAGTATCACAATCTGCCAGGAGGTAGCTCCCTTCATGAGGTATTTTCATTATTTTGTATGGACCTTTATATAAATATTGCCAGTTCTTATTCAGTCTTTTCCTGGTTGATGCTTTTGGGTGATTTCTCAATAAAATTTCTTCCCCTACATCATATGTGACTACTTTCTTCACATTTTTATCAAAACGGGTTTTTCTCAATTGTGCTTGATGCATCAGGTTTTCGTAGACCTTCTTCACCATATCTTCTTTCTTGGTAATCTTTTGTTCTATCGCAGGTAATTCCTTCATCCACTATGGCACAATACTTCCACCAAATGCTATTTGGTTAGGTGAATAACCTGTCGATAAGTGTGGTAAGTCATTATACACTTTCTCAAATTCATAAATCCTATCGGTCCATTTATAATGTTGTTTGGGTATGTATGTCCGTAAAATCGGTTCAACTCTCGGAAGATTCTCGCAACTGGATTTCCACAAGGGCAAAATCTTGAGATGTAAATGTGCTGGATTCCTTGTTCTTTCATAGTGTCTCTCCATACTTTACTTGTGTAATAAGCAGCGTTGTCTGTCAAGATCATTATAGGTTTGCCGAGCTCAGTTATATAGTTGTTGATAAATTTTCATAACATGGGTCGAACGTGGAGATTTTTCAAAGGATATAATTTCACATATTTTGAAAAGAGATCATAGAAAGCCAAAACATATTTGAACCGTCCACGTGCCATGGGACATGCCCCACAGACATCACATGACACCAACATTAAAGGTTGTTGTGGGATGATCGGATGTAATTCTCTCTTCCGACAATAGTTTATGGGTTTTGCCATCTGACATATTTTGCACTTCTCAAGAATATTTGTAGCTAGACGTCCCAAATTTGGATGATACCAGTATTGTGCTACATTGGCTGTACATTTAGCGGCACTAAAATGACTCCAATTCAAGTGAGTGTACCATACTAGTGATTCTAAATATTCATTTGGAACACAAACTTTCCAAACGTCTTCTTCATCCTTCCTCCGATACAATATTCCGGATTTTAATTGATACTGTTCTTGAGAGTGACTTAGCGTTTTGCTTTCAACAGCATGTCTAATGGCTTTCCACAACTTATCATCTTCTTGCAGTTGTGGAAGACTTCGACATAGCTGTGAAATCAGCCTCTCACAATATTGCCTTGATAAATTCATGACTTTAAAGTCAATAGTCCGTTCTTTACACTCGTCGCCATTCTTTCTTTTCGGTAGTCTTGAAAGAGCGTCGGCTATGATGTTGTCTTTCCCTCTGATGTATTTGAGCGTGATATCATATTCTTGCAGTAGCAAGGCCCACCGGGTTAAACGTGAATGGAACATCCCTCCTGTTAAAATAAAAGATAAAGCTTTGTGGTCGCAGAATACAATGATCTTCTTTCCATATACAAAGTAGCGAAACTTTCTAAGGGACCAGACCACGGCCAGTACTTCCAATTCAGTAGTACAATACGCACGTTCACAGCTAGAGAGCGTTCTACTGGCAAACCCAATTATTTTGATGGTACTGATCTCTTCTGGATTGTCCATCTGAAAAGAGTGGCACCCGATCCTGTTTCAGAAGCATCCGCAGCAATATAAAAATCTTGATCAAGTCTCGGATGATGTAACAGTGGAACATGATAGCAGTACTGCGGATGTTATCAAAAGCTTGCGTGCTTTCGGAATTCCACTCCCACATGACATTTTCTTTAACAGCCGTAACAAGCAGTCTTGGCTTCCTAACTGATTGGATAAAAATCGTCTAAAAAATGAAACTAAGGCGATAAATGACTTTAATTCCGTTCTATTCTTTGAATAATCACATCTGTTAATTGAATCCATCTTTCTAGGATTTGGTTTTATCCCTTCAGGATTAATTATATGTCCAAGAAATTTCAACTGGTTATGAGCAAACTTGGATTTGCTCAAACTTACAGTAACTCCGTATTCCAAAACTTTCGCAAAAACTCTTCTTAATAAGTCCAAATGTTCCTCCCAAGTTTCAGATGCAATTAGCAAATCATCCACATATAAAGTAACTTCATTCAAAAGGTCTCTGCCCAGTACGGTATCTAATGCCGATATGAAAACACCACCGCTTATTTTCAACCCAAATGGCATGACGGTAAACTAGTAACTTCGGCCCAGAAAAACGAATGCAGTATATTTTCGAGATTCTTTCGATATTCTAGTTTGCCAATATGAACTACGCATATCCAAAGAAGTTAAGAAGCGGGCACCATAAAACTTTTGTACTAACTCTGCTAGGTTCTCCGGTCGCGTTTGTACAGTTGTAATGATCTTATTGATCTCTCTGGCAGCCAACATCAATCTGATGTCACCATTGGGTTTAATTACCACCACAAGAGGGTTATAATATTCGGAATCTGAGGGCTCAATAATACCCCATTCTAACATTTTATTGATTTCCTTTCTGACTACTTCTTTCTTTGTCCATGGGATAGAATAGGAAGTACAACAAAAGGGTTTATGTGCATACGTCTTTATATGGTATTCAAAGTCTTTTATTATACCCGGACGTTTACTAAAAATTGACTGATATGCTTCCGACAAGTAGTACAGTTCATCCCTTTGGATAACAGCTAAATATTCTGATTCTAACACCTTTTCCTGCAATGACATTTTATCCATCATTTCTTCAGAACCTTCAATAAGGCATATATCATACACATTTTCATCATCAATACTGACATATTTTACCATTAGATTCATACACAATTGATTTGGAATTACTCGGCCCTTTCTCAGGGTGGCTGTCAAAACATTACCATTGGAATTAAATATACATTCACCTTTCTCTAAATTAATGATTGCACCGGTCTCACATAAAAAATCCAAACCCCTGATACATAGTACTGTCATTTTAGGAACAACCAGGAATGTACTTTCTATTTGAGCCCCCTGTATTATAACGTCAACACGTACCTGTTTCACAACTTTTTGCATTTTTGCGCTGAACGCGCCAGACACGGTACATCCTGTGATAGGAAAAGTAGGCATTTTTACCCCTCGGCTTATCTGTTTTAAACAGTCCAACGTCATGACACTAATAGTTGCTCCAGTATCAATTAATATTTCAACATCAACATTATTTATACTTGTTGGAATTATTGCCTGTAAAATTTGTCCGCATTTATTAGAAACTTCAGGTTTTTCTTAAATTAATTCATTCCTTATATCCTGATCATTATTGTACCTTAATACTCCCAGTTCAAATTGATGCCTGCCTTCCTTCTCCTTTCCAGTCATCCTAGGAAGGCATTTGGTGACTGGTATTAGTTTAATCTATCTCGTTGAGTCATCGGTGGGGGTTCATGAACTTCCACAATCCGTACAGTATGGTCCGAGTTATGGTATTCACCCCGTCGCACATTGGAGGCTCCTTCGCCCATTGGTATAACTCCTTGTGCTGGATGAGGACTCGAGGCATTTGTTCCATCCTGCCGATGAACATTATGCTTCGAATTATCTTCCCCAGGTCGAATACAATTGGGTTCATCACTTGGGTACCTGTTACTCTTATTAATATCACTACTATGCACATTCGCGTCACCATATCGAGGTTTACCTCTAGCACAGTACGTATCTCTTCTATATTTATTATAATCATTGTTTTTATTGCAACCAAAGGACGAAGATTGTCCACGCTCCTGTGATGCGGGTTTGACCTGGTTTTCAGTATTATTATTATCATACGTTAAATTATTATTATAGTTATTCGTATTACTATGAGTGTGAGTCGACATTTGGTTACTACTCATTTGTCTTGCGTCTTCCATAATCATATCTATAGAGTCAATCACCGACAGGAATTATTCTACATCGTGGTTAGGAACATTTATTAACTTTTCACGTATATTTATGGGCAACCTTCCCTTCAAAATTCTTATCACTTCCTTGTGAGAAATTGGATCACTCCAATAACGTGTCTTATTTATGTACTTTTCAAAATATTGCCTAAAGAACTCCTTTTACTGTTAAAATACTCAGGTTGATAAACCTCTTTTCTTAATTTCTCTTGTTTACTCGACGACCAGTATTTAGCCAAACAAAGTTGTTCAAACTCAGCGCAAGTATGGCAACTTTCACTTACTTCGGCGGCCCATAATGCGGCTTCTGCGGTAATTTTGGATACTATAAATTGAAGTCGGTCGTGTTCTGACCAGTTACGTGGAAATATTCTTTTGAAACTATTCATAAAGATTTTCCGATGCAGGTTGTTCTTTTCAGTGGAGAATGTTGGGAATTGTCTACTTTTAAAAATGCTGTTCTCCACCTTTAAAGAAGACAAATATCCTCGCTGACCAAAAGAATCATCATCTTTACCACCGAATTATCAACTTCCCAATGCAAATTTTCATCACAATTGTACTTCGTATTATTACATGTTCGGTTGTTTTTCGACCTATTCTCCGAACGTTCGTCCTCTGTCAACAAATTTCGTGATAACTTTCGTTCTAACTCCGCCAATTTTGACTTTTATTTTCTGAATTCCGCTAGCAAAGAGCTTAATTAATTCATCATTTCTACTTAGGTGCCCATTGATATTTTCATTTGGCTGTGATCCAATAGTAGTCTTAACCTTGTCTACAATTTCATTTCCCTTTATTTCTATCCATTCAGATAGATCTTCATCGAGTCTTTTAGTTTGATCTACTAAATACTTGTCAATCCCCTTACGAGCATCGGACTCAAACTCGACTATTTGTTTCGAAAGCTCTTCTATCTGTGCGCTAGCATTGATACAGCTGCTTTCACACTTAACCATCCTATTGGACAGGCCATCATAACTCTTCGAAACTACCTCATATTTCTTTTCTACGTCATGAAGTTTTCCCATTAAATTATTATATTGCCTTTCTAAGGTGTTAGAAAACTCTACATCTAGTTCTCCAAATTTCGCATTTAATTGAGTCTCCCAGTCCGCCTTTATTTCTTTCTTAGCTTTTTCCAGTTTATAATCAAAGGTGTTCAGTTTGCTTTCCAAAGAATCCATTTTAACTTGTAATGAACCAAATTTGGCCACAAATATTTCATTTAACTTTTTATTGTCCTCTTTTAATTGCTTATTATCTTTTTCTAGTGTACCAAGTCTTCCATTCATTATACCCATTTGAGTATTTATTGATACCAGCATATCAAACATATTTTGATTAATATTTCCATTTTGAGGATCAACTTGCTTATCTACTTCGCTAGTAATTCTTTCTTAGTATTTTCCAGTTTATAATCAAAGGTGTTCAGTTTGCTTTCCATAGAATCCATTTTAACTTCTAATGAACCAAATCTGGCCTCAAATTTTTCATTTAACTTTTGATTGTCCTCTTTTAATTGCTTATTATCTTTTTCTAGTGAACCAAGTCTTCCATTCATTATACCCATTTGAGTTTTTATTGATACCAGCATATCGAACATTGTTTGATTAATATTTCCATTTTGAGGATCAACTTGTTGATCTACTTCGCTAGTAATTCTTTCTTAGTATTTTCCAGTTTATAATCAAAGGTGTTCAGTTTGCTTTCCATAGAATCCATTTTAACTACTAATGAACCAAATTTGGCCTCAAATTTTTCATTTAACTTTTGATTGTCCTCTTTTAATTGCTTATCATCTTTTTCTAGTGAACCAAGTCTTCCATTCATTATACCCATTTGAGTATTTATTGATACCAGCATATCAAACAATTTTTGATTAATATTTCCATTTTGAGGATCAACTTGCTGATCTACTTCCGAAACCTCAAGATCTTTATGTTCTGGCACGCTGCTTACCTTACTTATCATTGTATTTGAATCTCTTAATGGCTCTAAATCAATAACTGTATTATTATCCGTACGTGTCTCCTGTCCCACATTGAGCTCATGGGATGCATCATCCATATCCTCTTCACTTTCCTCTCTCTCTGCTCATTACTCTACTCAACTGCACATTATCATGTATTCTTTTCGTTCGTTTTGACACGATTATTCACTACCAAGACATACACTTATTTTCACTATGTATTTATATATATTTATCTACCAAAATCACAAGTCTCAACTTCCTTTTTTATAATTATAAAGTTATTTTAATCATACCTGGTAGTATCACTCACTTTTAGCGATTATTGAAGTATACCTCTTTCATTGGACAGACTCACTGGCTGCTACAATATTTTCCAACTCTAGGGTTCGTGAATCCGGATGACACTCGACTCGATGCAGCAATCCTCCTCGATCGAGCCGCACGTTGTGGTGCCACCTCCACCGTATCGTCCTTCGCCGTCGGCGTTGTCGTTGTTACCGTGAGACACCGTTATACCAAGAGGAAAGGCGCGTCGATTTTAGAGCATGAGATATGATGACCTTAAGCCATTGACAACACACAACGGTCACGGTAGCACCTGATTCCAGAATAGCTGCAGTAGTTAGGATCTACGAACTATCCCCTCTTGACCAGGTCCCCAAAACTTAACTCGTAACGAGATCCCTTCAAAGGAAATTGTCATAACGATCGTCTATAAAGGCTTCGTACAACGCGAAGAAATGTTACAGTTTATGGAATAATAACAGATACGACCAAACTGTCTTGTCTCTTCTGCTTTATTTAACATAACTTCGTTCACAGTTTCATTTCGCATTCACCACTCATTCACCGAAACCCTTTGATGAACAGTTTTGGTTGCTTGACACCAACAGTCAATGATAATGATACAGCTTTTCTCCATTTTATAAATTGAAGCCCGCTCTCCGCGATATAATTGAAAAAAAAACGGTCTCAATACCGCGTCCCTCGAGAGATGCGAATAGACTTATCCCGGAATTGATCGCCCTGTAGGTGTACTCAGTTTAATGACCACACTTCGCTATCCGCTATTTCGCGTAACTGAATGTCCATTTGTTAGTCTGATTATACACTGTAGCTATTTAAAATTCGCCCCTATATTTTTCACAACGCACAATTCTTATATTTTTTTATTTCTAAGAGTAAACAAAAAAAAGACGCCGTATCATCGGCTTAGTCGATATAAAGCAAAACACTTTAATATGCCCAATTTTACCTCTTCTTATAGGATCGGCTGCATTACTCATTAATTTACTACATATTATTTCCAATAACACTAAACAGGTATCGCCGTTATATTTTAATTGTATTAAAAAGCATGTTACTACTACTATGACCGACCAAATCGTAACAAATCGCGCGGCGTGCGTTTTTAACGATAACTTTACGCTTTTCAAGTTCCGTTACAGCTATCTTGACTCGTAATGTTACACAGCCTCACCGGGTTGTCTCTAGACGCGTCTCCGACGACTGTCTGGTTGAAGGAATGTGCGACACTCATCGGTGAAGAGAGCGTCTATTGGGCATGTTGTTGGACACATCTGTACGGTGCTGTATGGGGTCGTGGTTGCAAAGATGGACTTCGCTATGGACGTCGGAAGTGAATTTGCACATGATGTAGCGTATCACGCACAGTTTGAGTCGTAACACGACGTCCTGTGGCTGCACAAATAACAGTATTCAACGTGTTGGCGTTGATGTAAGGGTTCCTCCGAGCCGTAATCCGTAGGTAGCGGTCATCCACTGCGTTAGTAGCCCTTGGGCAGCCTGAGCGAGGCATGTCACCGACAGTTCCTGTCTCTCTGTATCTCCTCCATGTCCGAACAATATCGTTTTGGTTCACTCCGAGACGCCTGGACACTTCCCTTGTTGAGAGCCTTCCTGTCACAAAGTAACAATGCGGACACGATCGGACTGTGGTATTGACGGTCTAGGCATGGTTGAACTACAGACAACACTAGCCGTATACCTCCTTCCTCGTGGAATGACTGGAACTGATCGGCTGTAAGACACCCTCCGTCTAATAGGCGCTGCTTATGCATGGTTGTTAACACCTTTGGGCGGGTTTAGTGACAGCTCTGAACAGTCAAAGGGACTGTGTCTGTGATACAATATCCACAGTCGGCGTCTATCTTCAGAAGTTCTGGGAACTGAGGTGATGCAAAACTTTTTTGATGTGTGTAAATTAAAGTTACTGAAGTCTTTTTTTGTGAAGTGACTGTGAAGTGGAAACGCTAACGAAAGCAAAACCAGACAGATCTCACTTATTGACGGACAGGGACCGTCGAGTATTATGGAGATTTTCTGCAGAAACTCACATGATATCAGCGCAAGGAATCATTCGTGTGTACCATAGAAATCCAGCTGGCACAGTGAGTGTGCGTTGGGAGTTAAGGCGAGTGGGGTACATCATCCGAGTAGCTCCTCATAAGCCACACATTTCTGCAGCCAATCCGGAGTGAAACTTGGGGCGGTTTAAAGAGCGATGCAAGTAGACAATGAATGACTGACTGGGAAACAAGGGCGCCTATACCTGGGGCAAGTTGGATCACCCACCTCTCCTCTGTAGCTTTCACCTAGAGGGAAAAATACAGTTTAGTCAGGTGTTATTCTTTCAAGCAAATGATTTAAACGTTCGCATTACGCAGATTTTTAACAAGGTCGGATATGGAACTTCTTTATGGCTACATACAAGTCGCCATTCGCCTTCCAAAATTTTAAAAAGACTCCTTAACCCCAGGCCTAGCCAAACCCTTCCTCCCGCCCCCTACAAACTATTGTATGCCTTTGCTGGGAACAATTGATTTTGAGTGATGAATCACACTGCACCTTGTGGCAATCTGATGGGAGGGTCTGGGTTTGGTGAATGTGTGGAGACGTTACCTGCTATGTCTAATGTCAACAGTGAAATACGAGGGAGGCGATTTTACGGCATGAGTGTGTTTTTCGTTGTTACCTTGTGGTCCCCTCATTATGCTTAAGGAAACACGGAGTACGTGAGGATATGAACTACAGATGAGCAAATCGTTAATCCTTGGGAACTAGTTCAGTGGTGATCGCTCTTTCCTGGGAACCGTTTACTTTCACTCATTCACCATTCATCTGTACATGGTATGTGGCTGATCGCAGTGAAATAGTGGTAGCGTACGAAAACACGGCTGTGAGTACAGATTGCAAGCCAATTGTGCACGATTTGTTGAGCCCTGCCGCGCGGGATTAGCTGAGCGGTCTGGGGCGCTGCAGTCATGGACTGTGTGGCTGGTCCCGGCGGAGGTTCGAGTCCTCCCTCGGGCATGGGTGTGCGTGCTTGTCCTTAGGATAATTTAGGTTAAGTAGTGAGTAAGGTTAGGGACTGATGACCTTAGCAGTTAAGTCCCGTAATATTTCACACACATTTGAAGATTTATTGACCCCTACGCGCAGAATAGATAAACATTTAATAATTAGGCACTAAAGAAATAACAACTAAGCTAATGCAAACAACAACTTGGAAACAATAGATAACGATTGGTGGCCGACTGCTCATGAGCAGTCTAGTACTCGGGGCCGACTTTTCGTGCGCCACCCTGTAGCACTGAAATACTATTGTAGAAGGGTATGATATTCTCTTTACAAAATATGAGACGAGACACTCAATTGTGGAGCGCGGGCTTCATTCGGGTGTTAGTCGGTCTGCCTTCCGTAACAATGACAGTGCTGTTTTATCTTGGATCAAAAAAGACGGAAAATGGACACTCGTGTGTGCCGTGCCGACTTACTATGCATGCGTAATAACAAAAAAAACTTGCCTCTTTATGTCTCCTGCTGTTATCGAAATAATGAAGTAAGCTGATATGCCCTTTTGTTACCCAAAAACATGTTTGTATTACATACAATGTAATTTTCGCGTAATTTAAGTAATTATAAAATACATTTTAATTACCAGTCGTGGAAGCTGAATAATATACGAAAACAACCACAAGTCCAGAGTTCAAGAATGGTCTGCAACAGATCTAGAATGAGCGTGTGCAGCGAAGAAACGAACAACTCTAAACTAAGCTGGAGCAGTCGGCAGTGGAACTACGAGGAGTGGCCACGCGAAGAAGGACGAATCCGGCCGAGGGAGATCGAGACAGAGATGGGAACGGGACCGAGGCTGGAACGAGACCGGCCGACGTGCTGTTGCAGGAACGAGACCGAGCGTTTCCCGTTCATGGGAACTATAAGTAGAAAGCTGCGACCAAAGTGAACTACTAAAGACCGTTCCTTAGAATTCGGTCCTCGCTCCTTCCTTTCATCTTGGTGAACCGTTTCTTTTGATCCGTTAATTCGCGAACGACCCATCCTAATATGAACACATTTTACAGTACTGTGTGTAAGTACGATACAAGAACATTTCGGAAATGATTTTGGTTTTTATCAGTATGACAATGCTCCCTGTCATAAGGCAGTGATGGTCTGCGGACAATAACGTTTCTGAAATGGATTGGCGCCCGCAGAGTTAGAAGGTGGAATTCGCTCCAGACTCCAGCGTCGACCATTACAGCGTTTTATGGTTTTCGGTCTTGGAAGTAGAATGGGTTGCATTCCTCCAACAGACATTCTAACATGTCACTGAAAGTGTCACCAGCAGATGTTAAACAGTCATAAAGACGAAGGGAGGGGACAGCCTACGTCAATCCCTACCATTTGGTGTAGGAAATCTGTGGTAAAATCTTATGGGGCCAAACTGCTGAGATCATCGGTCCCTAAGCTTACACACTACTTAATCTAACTTAAACTAACTTACGCTAAGGACAACACACACACCCATGCCCGAGGGAAGACTCGAACCTCCGACGGGGGGAGTCACGCGGACAGTGACATGTCGCCTAAGACCGCACGGCTACCCCGAGCGGCACCATTTGGTGTGTAGATACTTTTAATCAAATTTGGTGTTTAAATACTTTTAATCACATAGTATACATTCCAAGCTTCTTGGCGTTATGTAATTGAATTTCTCAACCGCTTGTATTAAAATCAGTAGAAACATAGATGTGCCAAATGTGAAATTATCTACGACCTATTCAGAAAGCAGAAGGTAGACCACGACAGATGCACGATATACCTGTTTCCTACTGTGCCGGTTACTCGGTTTCCCTTCGCATTCCTGTGTCGGCGCCATCTCTCACGCACGTGTGTGCGTGGTAGCTCTCTTCCTTGTAGGTGTCACGGTGGCCGGAATCGGGTTAACAAGATAAATAGCTGTGCGCGACGCGCCGCCGCAGGGAGGCAGCCGCCGCCGGTTTCACTGCTGAGTGTCGCGCTTCCCGGCGCTGGCCTTGATGCGCCGGACGCGTCGCCAGAGGCGTGACAGCCGACACACATCCGACGGGCTGCGCTGCGGCGCACGGCGGCTTCCCTCCGCTCTGTCCGCATCCCACGAGACACGGCCGTTACAGGCACGCAAACGCACACGGGAGGGCGTCGTTTCTCAATTTTGCCTCTCAAGAAATTACAGACAACTCTGCAGCACGTGTACTGTGCTCTACACTGTAAGAGATGTGCTATTGTAAGACAGCTTCATACTTTCTATCTCAAAAAGTCGTTGAATAATTCCGCAGCAGAAGTACTTTCGCCATAAACTTTGTGATTGATTCAGCGATGCGTTACTGACATTTTATGAGATAACGATCGAAAATATACCAGTGTGTTCAACAAGTAATGCAAAAAAAAAAATTCTCCGGCAATTTCGGCTGAAAAAAAACTGAATTTTTTGTAGGATATTGTAGAATTTTCTTGATTCAGCCCCTAAGGTTTCATGAAATTCCTACAGGTGGAAGCGTTATACGAAGTCTTCAAAATGGCGTCTGTAAGGGAGGTGTGTTCCAAGCAAAGAGCTGTCAAAGAGTTTCATTTAGCAGAAAACCAGAGCATAGCAGATATATAGAAACGGCAATCATTAAAACAAAGGCGTTTTTCGTTGCGACGGGATCTTCTCATGAAATTTCAATCACCAGTTTTCTCCTCCGATTGCGAAAACATTCTGTTGGCATCCACCAATATAGGGAGAAATGATCATCACGATAAAATAAGAGATATGAGGGCTCGCGCGGAAAAATTTAAGTGCTCGTTTTTCCTGCGTGCCGTTCGAGAGTGCAACGGTACAGAGACAGCATGAAGGTGCCAGAATGAGATTTTCGCTCTGCAGCGGAGTGTGCGCTGGCAGATTAAAACTGTGTACCGGACCGAGACTCAAACTCGGGACCTTTGCCTTTCGCGGGCAAGTGCTCTACCAACTGAGCTACCCAAGCACGACTCACGCCCCGTCCTCAAAGCTTTACTTCTGTCAGTATTTCATCTCCTACCTTCTAAAGTTTACAGAAGCTCTCCTGCGAATCTTCGGAAGGTAGGAGACGAGGTACTGACAGAAGTAAAGCTGTGAGGACGGGGCGTGAGTCGTGCTTGGGTAGCTCAGTTGGTAGAGCACTTGGCCGCGAAAGGCAAAGGTCCTGAGTTCGAGTCTCGGTCTGGCACACAGTTTTAATCTGCCAGGAAGTGTCAGCATGAAGGTGGTTCATTGAACCCTCTGCCATGCACTTCATTATGAATCACGTAGATGTAGATGTAGATGTAGCAAATGAGCAATTTCTACGGAGACATGGCAGTGAACAAAAGCACAGAACTCCAAGGTAAATGCCCGTTGTGTTCCTCGCTACCTAAGAGAAAACCATGAATAGTTACGAAGGACCAACTGTGCGGAATAGTTTTCGCGCTATGACGCTGATCGTGAGTCTTTTTTTTTCAGACAGCGTCACAGGTGTTGAAACATGGGTTCATTACTTCGAACTGGAAATAAAACGGCAATCCGTGTAGTGGAGCCACACCACCTCTCCTCCGAAGATGGTTCAAATGGCTCTGAGCACTATGGGACTTAAGGGGATACGGAATCGGATTTTGGGTTAAAAAATCGAATTTTTTTTATTGGCGTATTATATTCTGCCATGTTTCCTCTTTAAAATGACGTATCATACATAGCTCTACTACAATTATAACTATTTTATTTTTATATATTTGTGAGATCGGGTATTGCGCTTTAGTTATACACGTCTCTCGTGGCTGACCATGAACTTTTTGGCAGTACCTTTAAAGTGACATGAATTCAAATATCCCGGTTTCCAGCGACTATTTATACACTAGTTGCCCGAAAATGTTTCTCTCTGGTTTCCTCAAGTTACTCTTTGACTTTGTGGCGGGACTGTTTTGTAAACAGTGTGATATAAGAAAGTAGTTGTTGTTGAGTTATTTCGTATTTAGTGCTTCATTTTTCGCAGTGAAAATGCCTAGAGCTAAAGCAAAAGTATTTAAAAAGCGTGTGAACTGGCAAAAGAAAAGAAATAATGATTCATTAGCAAAGCAAAGCAGTTCATCATCATCACTGTTGGAAAATGTGAATCCACTTATTACTGATTTGCCGAACGAACTTACACCAAATGAAAACAGTGCTTCTCATAAAAAACTAAGAGATTTGGAAGAGAAATATAATTTACTTGATAGAGGGAATGAAGTTTTTGAACTCATTGATACGAATATAATGTGTGAAGCTCTTGAAAACAGTTTGTGCTGCAAAAAATGTCATGGAAACGTTTCTCTGAAAGTAGAATCCCATGTTGGCCTGGCTGCCCAGTTTAATTTAATATGCAGTGTTCGTAAATACAGCTGTAAGTTTCCAAGTTCGGTTTCAGTAACTGTAAATAATGGATACAAGAAAACTGAACTTTATAGTGTAAATATTAGGTTAGTTTATGGATTGCGAGCAATTGGTAAGGGCAAAGCAGCTGGTGATATGCTATGTGGTGTTCTAAATCTTCCAAGTGCACCTTCAAAGTTTGAAGCTTACAATTATGTACTAGGATCTGCAGTTGAAGATGTAGCACAGAAGTCAATGCAGGTTGCTGTGGAAGAAGCAGTGGAAGAAAATGACGGCAGTCGTGACCTCACAGTGGCGTTTGATGGAACGTGGCAGAAAAGGGGCCACACCTCCAACAATGGTGTTGTAACAGCAACTAGTGTTGATACTGGCAAGGTTATTGATGTTGCAATAATGTCTAAATACTGTAGGTGCACAGGCAGGCTGAAAAATGAACACAGTGATGACTGTATTGCTAATTATTATGGTAGTAGTGGTGGCATGGAGGTTGCTGGGGTGAAGAAAATTTTTCATCGCTCTTCACAGTGGTATAATGTTCGCTATGTCAAATATCTGGGAGATGGTGACTCTAAAGCATTCAAAGAAGTTTTGGAAAGCAAACCATATGGGAACAGTGTAAATATAAGCAAACTTGAATGTATAGGACATGTGCAGAAGAGAATGGGTGCCAGGCTGAGAAGGTTAAAATCAGTTATGAAAGGGAAAAAACTAGATGATGGGAAAACCTTGGATGGCAGAGGAAGATTGACTGATTCCATAATAGACCACATTCAGAACTGCTATGGCCTTGCAATCAGGCAAAATACAGGCAATCTTGAAGAAATGAGGAGAGCTATATGGGCTTTATATTTCCACACCGCATCCACGGATGAGCATCCACAACATGGTTTGTGTCCCAAAGGTGAAAACAGCTGGTGTAAATACAATAGGGGACTAACAACAGGAGAGAAATACATTCACCACCACAGTCTACCATCAGCCATCATGGCAGAAATAAAGCCCATTTTCAGAGATCTGGCTGACAGAAGTCTTCTGATGAAATGTCTTCACGGAAAAACGCAGAACCCCAACGAGTGCTTGAATAGTGTGATATGGCATCGTCTCCCAAAAACAGTGTTTGTCGGAATTAATACACTACATTTTGGTGTGTATGATGCTGTGGCAACCTTCAATCTTGGAAATATAACTAAATGCCAGGTCCTTCAAAAGTTGGGTATGTGTGTTGGTTCCCGTACGGTACGTGCTATGTTCTTTTTAGATCAGCACAGACTAAGGCATGCTGATAATATAATCAAGACATTAGTGAAAAAAGCAAGACAGGTGCAGAGGGGTGCCAAAAGAAGACTTGAAGATGATTATGAAGACTGTGAAGGGGGTATTAGCTACGGATCAGGAATGTTTTAATCTTCTTTCTCCGTTTCCCGTAAGTTTACTTTTTACTTCATCTAGGAACATTATCTCAGGTACTGGTCAACCTAGAAGTCTGAAATTTTTATGACGTAGTGACATAGGTCCCTATTACATACTGAAACAACGATTTTTTAATTACTTGATTTACAAAAGACTTAGGGGTGATAGTCTAGTAAAAAGCGATGGAAAAAATTTACTTAAAAATAAATGTACAATATCTCTGTAAGAAAATACTTTGACAATAAACTGTTGTTTCAGTATTGTTGTAACATATGAATGCACATACAGTAAAATTTTTACCTCTCTGTCTCCAGTAGTTTGTGAGAAAATGTTCCCTATAGTAGGCATATATTAACATTGCGGGGATAGGTGATTCCGTATCCCCTTAACTTTTGAGATCATCAGTCCCCTAGAACTTAGAACTCCTTAAACCTAACTAACCTAAGGACATCACACACATCCATGCCCGAGGCAGGATTAGAACCTGCGACCGTAGCGGTCGCGCGGTTCCAGACTGAAGCGCCTAGAAGCGCTCGACCACTTCGGTCGGCTCCTCCGAAAAGAAAGTTCAAACCCGCACCCGCAGTCGTTAAACTTATGGCGAAGGTCTTCTCGAACACTGAAGCGTTTGTTCTGTTCGATATCTTCCTCATACTGCAACGATCAACTTTGAAGTGCATCGTACTACCATATGGAAATTGAAGAAATTATTTCAGCGTGTTCATCGCCACAAGAAACGCACAAAACAGCTAAGGGAAAATACTGTTTTAGAAGGAATTTTAACAATGTTTTTACTGTATTAAACGTTTCAAGAGTATACACAAATATGTCAGTGTGAACAAACCCAAGTTGTGAGGTTAAATTCCGTCGCCACAAGAAATGCAAACGAACTGTGGTCTTAGCCATGACAACGGAAGACCTCTATAGATATCTGCGCACCGGAGAGGAGTTCACAAAACTTCAATGGACTGTTCTTTCCCATCCACCCTACAGCTGGATCTCGTACCTTCCGACTTTCATCTGTTCGGCTCAATGAAGGATACACTCCGCAGGAAGCAGTGCGTGGATGAGTGGATGATGGGAAGATTATTGATACAGAAAGACGTTCGCTCCACGGTCGACCAGTAGAGTAGTACCTTACGAGCACACAGGCCCTCCCATTAAGGTGGCGTAAGGCCGTCGCATTGAACAGAGGCTATATTGAAAAATAGGCTTTTGTAGACAAAAGAGAAACGAATAATATGGTGTATCAATCCTTAATAAAAACAGCCTGCCTTCAGAAAAACATGTTTTGCATCACTTATTGGAACACCCCTCGTAATTACACCGTGTGAGCCACCTTATGGTATATGGAGGAGGGCACTTTATGTGTCACTGTACTTCTTACGACTTTCGTGTGAAGTCGAATCTCTCCAATATTGCCTTCAGAGCCATTTATCGTAATGTGCTTAGGAGGAAGTAATACAGTGCCTCATTCTCCTAGGAACGTACACTCCTGAAATTTCAAGAGAAAACCGCACCGAGATGCACAAAACTAGCATAGGTTGCCAATGGAGATCCTTGAGCACCGCCATCAACTAATGACGCATACTAGACCAAACTGTGACGAAATGTGCTTCTTCGGATCTCATCCATCTGGAAGAGGTCCAAGAGTGGCCAACAATACTCAAACAACGGTAGTAGTGATTGTTCGGCACTCACACGGTAACAGGAGTTTGCACGTACTTATACGCAATACCTTGCATTTGTCTATGATGAGGGTAAACTGCCACTCCCCGAATCAGACTCGATCCTCTGCAGGTCTTCGGGAGTTTTGCTACTATTTTCTAGCACTATGCAACAGCAGTATCTGTGATAGTCTTGTAGGTACTCCTACGTTATCCACTATGTCAACCGGCCGCGGTGGCCTAGCGGTTCTAGGCGCTCAGTCCGGAACCGCGCGACTGCTACGGTCGCAGGTTCGAATCCTGCCTCGGGCATGGATGTGTGTGATGTTCTTAGGTTAGTTAGGTTTAAGTCGTTCTAAGTTCTAGGGGACTGATGACCACAGATGTTAAGTCCCATAGTGCTCAGGGCCATTTGAACCACTACGTCACGTATAGGTGTTGTGAACAGTAGTGGTCCTTTAGCACCCGCTGGGGTACGTGCGACGTTACTGTTACATCTGAAGATTTATTTCCGCTAAGTGTGACATGAGGTGCTCTATGTGGTGAAATGTCGCCCATCCAGCTATGATACCGCTTGTGTTCGTTTTCATTTTTTGTTCAGTAAGCGACAGTGTGAAAGTATAGCTAACGCCTTTCGGAGTTCGGTATGATCGCTTTGAGCTAACGCCTTTCGGAGTTCAGTATCATCGCTTTGAAGCATATACCAATCCTCAAGGACAGCATTTGACCACTCGATATGACAGACATACTAATAAACACACAACCCGCACCCGAGTTATATTTCTTTACATTTGGTATAGCAGGGTAAACGTTAAAAGGACCCCTTCCCTAGGCACTGCGCTGTAGCCCTGTTAGGTCATTGAAGAAGTCTTTGAAGACTGTTTCTGGACACACATAAAAAAATTGCGCTGTGCGACAAAAATGTGAAGCATCCAGAAGACCAGGTCGGACGTCAAATGTACACTGTGACGACTATCTCAAATCATGAAAGTTGCAGTTCCATGTAACAGATAGAACGGACGCGAGACGACATTAGTATTGTCCGTGCTTAGATCACTTCTGACGAACTCAAGGGAGGATCGCCCTTTCGATGACAAAGCATATCGCAAAAATTTCACATCTGAGCCTACCTCCTGGCAACGTTCTGTTCATCACGCACTACTGGTCGGACACTAACAGCAGCCATTCTACGGAATAACCGTGCCATTTGTAGGCTACCGTAAACACCACAACACCAACGGATGCGTTTAGATTGACCGTGACCTGGAAGCATGGACTTCTGATGAATTACAATGCATTGTTTTCAAAAATGAATCACTGTTCTGCCCTACTCTGGATGGTCATCGTCGGCGAGTACAGCGACGACTTGGAGAGAGGTCCTATTCTTCCAACGTTTAGGATAGGCACAACTTAGTTACTCCAGGCGACATGGTGTGGGGCGCCATTGGGTATGACTTCAGGCAACGGCTGATGATGGCTGAGGGAACTGTAACGGGACAACTGTTCGTCACGAACAGTCTGTGTGCTTTTCGTTACCTCTCTTCCGACAATATCATGGTGCTATTTGTCAACAGGACATTGGTGTCCACACATTGTACGTGTCTCTAAGAACTGTGTGCGTGATACTGAGAGATGACTTTGGCCAGTAGCATCGGCATATCTGTCCCCGATATAAAATGTGTGGGACCAAGTGGGATGTCAACCCCTGCCCCATAACCAGTATCGTGCCTGTACCTAGGATATCACGGACCAATTAAAACACTTTTAGATCCAACTTTCTCAGGAAAGGACCCTTTTGTTTTTTGAGTCATCAGTCTTATCAGTCTCTTCGTGGTTTGATGCGGCCCGCCACAAATTCCTCTCCTGTGCCAACCACGTCGTCTCATAGCACTAGCAACCTACATAGTTAATTATTTGCTGGATGTCTTCTAATCCCTGTCTCCCTCTACAGTTTTTGCCCCCTATAGCTCCCTCTAGCATCATGGAAATCATTCGTGTCTTAACAGATGTCCTATCATTCTTTCCCTTCTCCTTGTCATTGTTTCCCATGTATTCTTTTCCTCTCTGATTCTGCCCAGAACCTCCTCATTTCGTACCTTATCAGTCCATCTAATTTTAGACATTCGTCTGTAGCAGTCAAATGCTTTGATACTCTTCTGTAACAGTTTTCCCACAGTCCTTGTTTCAGTTCCATACAATGTTCTGCTCCAAACGTACAGTTTCAGAAATTTCTTCGTCAAATTAAGGCTATGTTTGATACTAGTAGACTTCTCTTGGCTAGGACTGCCATTTTTGCCAGTGCTAGTTTGCTTCTGATGTCCTCCTTGCTCCGTCCGTCAGTGCTTATTTTGCTGCCTTGGTACTAGAACTCCTTAAGTTCATCAGTCTAAATTTAAGTTTCTCGCTTTTCTCATTTCTGCTACCTGTCATTACTTTCGTCTTTCTTCGATTTACTCTCAATCCTTATTCGGTGCTCATTAGAATCTTCATTCCATGCATCAGATCATGCAATTCTTCTACACTTACACTCAGGATAGGCATGTCATCAGCAAATCGTATCATTGATAACCTTTCACCTTGAATTTTAATCCTACTCCTATATCTTCTTTTACTTCCATTATTTTTTCTTTGATGTACAGATTCGACAGTAGGAGTGAAGGACTACATCCCTGTGTTACACCCTTTTCAATCCGAGCACTTCATTTGTGGTCGCCCACTCTTAGTGTTCCGTCTTGGGTCTTATACATATTGTATATTAACCATCTCTCCTTACATCTTACCCCTAGTTTTCTCAGAATTTCTAACATCTTGCCCCATTTTACACAGTCGAAAACTATTTCCAGGCTGACAAATCCTATGAATTGGTCCTGACTTTCCTTTAGTCTTGCTTCCATTATCACCTGCAACGTCAGAATTGCCTCCTTGGCACCTTTACCTTACCTAAAGATAAACTGATCGTCATCCGTCTAGCGCATTCTCAATTTTCTTTCCTATTCTTTTGAACATTGTTCTTGTCAATAACTTGGATGCACGATCTGTTATGCTGATTAGGCGATAATTCTCGTATTTGTCAGCACTTGCAGTCTTCGGAATTGTGTGGACGATATTGTTATGTCCCTAGACTCATCCTTTCTAGACACTAACGTGAACAGCCGCTTTGTTGTCACTTCCCCCAATGGTTTTAGAAATTCTGATGGAGTGTTTCTAACCCTTCTGCCTTATTTGATTTTAAGTCCTCCTTAAACTCTCATTCTAATACTGGACCTACTACCTGTTCTAAATCGACTGTTGTTTCTTCTTCTATCACATCACAATGTATCCTTTGCACCTATCCAATCTCTGCTCCATTTTACAGTGGAATTTCCACTGCTGTATTAATGTTTGCTTTCATTTTCATCGACGGATGTTTGACTTTCCTGTATTAAGACTTGGCGAGTTTCGATCCCGGGATCGAGAATGTTTTGTTTACTAATCAAAGACGCTACGCCTAGATCACGGGTGCAGGTGAAAGTGCAACAACTTTATGTCGTCCTTCCCGGCCTTGTCAGTGCTTGCATCCAGGCCACAGTAGATGTAATAGCATACTGATCAGTGGGCTTATACTTCAAGTTCTTCGTAAGTTACATGGAAGCAAGAAAAGAGGGGAGATGGCATTACGTCACAAACTTGAAGCCGATGTTCGCCATCTTAACTAGCCCAAAGCATTAGGTTCACTACATTCAGCCGGCCGGAGTGTCCGTGTAGTTCTAGGCGCTGCAGTCTGAAACCGCGAGACCGCTACGGTCGCAGGTTCGAATCCTGCCTCGGGCATGGATGTGTGTGATGTCCTTAGGTTGGTTAGGTTTAACTAGTTTTAAGTTCTAGGGGACTAATGACCTCAGAAGTTGAGTCCCATAGTGCTCAGAGACATTTGACCCACTTTTTCTCTCCATTCATACCCCCATAGTTCACCACAGTGAACTTCCCTGTGACGTCATTATAATCACTATAACTGTGTCGTATTATTAGTGCGAATACGCACTCAAGAACAGAAAAAATATTCAAAATTGCCTTCCTGACGCTATGCTACTCATGTAACGTCTATAATTTTTAGTATTTGAAAGAGTTGTTGCGTGCACACGACAGAAATAATGAACAAGAAGCAATCGTAAAGAGTTGCCTGCTAATGTTTTGGGCTACTTAAAATGGCGGCAGGCCGCGTCCACTCTGGCTTCAAAACAACGTACACAGTAAGTCTGTAGTGCCACCTCCCTTCTTTTTTTACCTCCATGGTAAACTGGCTCGATATTGTAATCACTGAATAAACATCACCTACCCTCTCAGTCCGTGAAGTTTCTTTTCGTTTCAAAAAAAAAAAAAAAAATGATTCAAATGGCTCTGAGCACTATGGGACTTAACATCTGAGGTCATCAGTCCCCTAGAACTTGGAACGACTTAAACCTAACTAACCTAAGGACATCACACACACATCCAAGCCCGAGGCAGGATTCGAACCTGCGACCGTAGTGGTCGTTCGGCTCCAGACTGTAGCGCCTAGAACAGCACGGCCACTCCGGCCGGCCTTTTTGTTTCCTTGCTCCCTTCTGGGTTCTTTACTTTCATTTGCCAAGCAGTGTATATTCTTCCATTAGAAAAAAGCATGTCGTAATAATTCGGCATTTATAAATGTTAAATGTTCCTTTTGTATGTCAGAAAATCCATCACATACCATCTTACCTAGCAAAAGCCTTATTCAAACAGATTATTGTGATGGATGGACTTTAAAGGCGAATCATAGCTGCGTCATCCTGTACGCAGTGCGTGAAAAAATATGAAAACAAAATTACAGTGTTTAGAGCTGATAAAGAGAAACACGTTTTTATGTGACAAATAAACGTGCGAACGTTTTGACTATAGTGAATTCCAAAGACGGTGTTCAAAGTACCGTGAGATGAATATTATTTCAGAAATAGTGACGAAAATTCCGTCCGATTATGCATGAATAATGGTTACAGCTTCAACCAAACGGGCAATCAGTTCTTCTGTAATGTCCATTGATATCTCTTACACAAAACGCTTCATCTTCTCCGACAACAAAATTCCATGGGAATTCAGCAGATTGTGAACTCACGGTAGAAAACAAAATGCTTGGAAGTGTACTAAGCTTGTAGTCATACACTGCTTGGATCTGTTAGAGCTGAAAAAACAATGTATTAAACAGCTTACGAAGGACCAACCGGGAACAGTCAGCAGAACTTTATGAAATTCTGTGCAATGACTTCGACCATTGGCAATCTGTCTCAGTGGAGCGATACATGTATATGTAATACACTCGATGTCAATATGCAGATGGTGTTTATTTTTTCCAAATATTGGAAGAGAGAGAGAGAGACAAGGTAAAATGTAGTAAGAGGTTCTATTACAAGGAGATGAATAACTGGTTACAGTTTGGATGCATATAATTCTCTCAAAACTACAACGATTTTGCTCATAAAACGAATATAAATCGACTACATATATTCTCATGGAATCATGATTGTCATTATAATTAGCATTACGATTTCATATTTAAAAATATGTGTTACCACAAATAGTGTTACAGCTCTTTGTGGTTCCCAGAAGTCATAGTGTTTTTCTAACATGTGAGTAGATTGCATAAGACAGGCTGTGATAATCAAATAGCTTACTAAACTACAGAGCAAGAATCTGCTGTCACTGTGAACGACTGTCTGCTGGTTAACAGAACCCCGTAGGAAGGACAGTACAAGGGAGCAGCAAAAATATTAAATGGAAGCATGCAGACGGCATTTGTTTTCAATGTATAGGAAAGGAAGTGCGCGATAAAATCTTGTAGGAAGTTCCATACAAAACAGGCAACCATGATAGGTTTCGTTACCTCCAGTGTGATACGGCATCACATTATTAAAATGGGACTTGCCATAGTGTACAGTATGGTAATGTCCTCTTGAATTATAGCTTTCTGTTGTCGAACATAAAATTATTGTGTTTTTTTACATGTCGGCAAATTGTGTGAAAGGCTATATTCCGTAATGTTATCTCACATGTAAGAAACATTTGTATTACACAGTTGCATGACAATTTATTTACAGACATCGACTGGAACGTGTTGGACGCTCCAAAACCATGTAATATGCCCATCATGTTGAGAGAAATAGCGTAACATAGACTTTTTTTCCCTTCAGAGTTTAAATTCTCGCTGTTTCGTTACTCCGATGATGATTTCGAAATAATGAGGACATTGTCCAGTGACCGGTAGCTTTTGCAGCAAGATAGTAAAATTTTTTTTTCGATTTTACGCAGGGTGGACATGTATAGGGGGTATGTAGCTCGACCTTTGCAGTTGGGTCTTCTGTAATCAGCGACGGTGCTATTGATTTTTTTTTTTCACTTATAACACTATTGTCCGCTACTGTTGTACCATAACCTTAAAGTAGGAGGCAGGTCGTGAAATAAACTGTCTAATTAAAGCAATTATGATATAAAGCAACAGAACAGTGTTACCCGCTGAGAGGAATTTTGTTATACTGACTACGTTGTACCTAACGGAGGTGGCTTATCGGAAGTGAAAGTCACAATTACGTAATTATTCAAACAGTAATTAATAATGTTTTACCTAGCTACACTGTTTAAAGAATAAGCAAGAGAAAGATTAACGTTCCTGTTAGAGAAAGGAGGTAGAATTGCTGGACTCTGTCCCTTCTTGGTGGCGATGATGGATACCAATTCCAGAATCGTTCCAGCTATCTATCCATCCATCCGAGGCATTAAAAAGTGACAGAAGAAGCCTCTCTCTGAACCAGCACAATATACAACTTTTACATGGCAGTGCACAGTTTGGTAGCTCGTCTCCGATTGACTCTTGTTCCACGTTTTCTACCTAGGCCAACCACAATTTGCGCGCGCTACACAGTTCCGCTCCCGAGGGGAACCACACTACCTCTTATACACAGAATAACTAAGAACCCTAAGCGAGGATCAGCAGTTTACATAACAGTAACCAAATACATTAAATAAAACAGAACACTTGCACATATTGACATATCTACCAAAAATTAGTCACACAAAATTACAACTATATACAGTAAGTTCTGTCTGCCTCCAATTGAGACAAAGAATTTAAATGACAGATATACTATATTGCATGGAATCAAACCATGACATCCAAAGTTTTTACAAAGAAAGGAGTATACAATTTTGTGTTATCGATTCAATCGAACATATTTACAGAGACTCAACGATGTAACATTAAATGAAAAAAGAGCAAAATAAATCAGTGGAGCACTAGAGTTATGGTGTTACACATGCCCCATGTTTCGTTGAAGTTTCCTATAAAGGATACTTCAAGAAACATCTATAACACCTAATTGGTGTTGGCTACAAAAAAAGTAACTATACCATCCAGCTTCAGTTGGGAAAGAGAAAAAAACACATATTACAGACGTATAGTATATGCATTAAGAAATTTCATACATTTCTTCCAAAAACATCCTCAAAATAAAGCATTTACGGTAATTTTCATCCACAGACTGGTTTATGGAAACTAATTTTCATCATTATACAAGATATTTTTAAGCATGTTCGTTCCATACACATACAGTTCAAATAATAGACAAACAGTATACAAATTAATCTTCAGATTAGTCGAATAGTTATAGCCTTCAAACAAAATTTAAAGAAAAATAATACATACACAATAGCACAGAACATTTGAACTTAACAAAACAGAAATTTGTCTTTCAATATTTTTAAAGGACTGTAGATTTCAGACACACACAAGCATACTCATGATCACGGCACATTTTGCAAGGTTCAGCAATTAATGATATACTGAAAATTTCAGTTTGCATCCACATATGCACGAATATTTACACAAACAGCTATGAGAACCTTTTCCAACTGACTCTTTAGATACAACAGTGACTTTTCAAGGTTTTTTTTCAGTTAAAATTATTAACTTTAAACCTGCTCTTCATTGATAGCAGTCCAAAATGTTTTTTTGCACATAAACACACTAAGATATTCAGAATCTATCTTTAATCATCACTGCGGTGTTTTATAGCAAGACAGTTCAATTTTTAAGTTATACCAGAAAACCTAATCTTGAAAACATCTACATCCATCTGGATAAGAATCGATGTATATTTTATAATAACTTTTCACTGACTTCAGTAAGAATAGTCGGTTTATAACAAATTGGTCAAAAACCTAATTTACTTCACTGCCTGCCTCAGCATAAGCGGTCCATGTTACTCATAATGCCCATTATTGGTTTGGTAGTCTTTGTATGTAAACATTTAGGCACAAAAACACAATTTAGATTAAGAAAACTAAAGAACACCTTTTTAAGTTGACACATTGCTCCATCCACTAGGTTTGGCAGTTCGTGACCACTTATCAGCTCATTGTACCACAATGGCAAGTCCTTTGGTTACTGCTAACATAGCATATTTGGTTGTCCTGAACTTCAGGACCACCTGCATTTTTATTCTTTTGTCTTGTTTTGCTGCCCAGTAACATATTTTTGAGCAGTTTATTGTCATCATCTCCAGGTTTTTTCATCTTTATGTCACATCTTTGGTACAAATTGCATTAATGGAATAAATCATAGCATCTGTAACTTTAAAACTGTAATTAGACACTGGTAACAAAACCACTTCCTTTCAAATGACAAGATCGGGTAACATATACGTCATTAATCAAATAAATTTTAAATGGCATATTTGGGATCAAGTTAGTATTAAGTATTTTTACTACTCATATGTCATTGCTCTTTCACACACTTTTAGGTCATTACATACGTCAAGATCAGAACAACAATTTTACATCCTACTGCAAGCGATTACTGCCTACCTTTTGTGCTACTGGGCACATACCTCTCATATCTATTTTACATACATTAGTCACGTTTATCTCCTCAGTTTTAAACACACATACAGTATTTGAACACCATATTTGCCCCTTTTTTCAAAAACATTTACATTTAGTCATACTATAGCATTAATTTACCTTTTTTCCAGTAACCTATTCTTTTCTCATCTATACTTTTCCCTTTACTTTTCCATTACATTTTCTCTTTACAATACCCACAATACTTACATCCATATTGATCATTTTCTAGTGCGCGCAATTTAATTATTGATTTACTTGTCCTCAAACAATGCACAGTATCTTACCTTATTTCCACACTTTTCAGTTTACTCTGATAGAGAAGAAGGACAGAAGATAGTGAAAGTTCTGAATGATGAAGAGGAAGGTTGACAGCACGAAAAGAAACGGAAGTAGTGCTGGCCACGACTGAGGTACCTAGTGCTTGTCAGACTCTTGACAATGCAAAGAGTGCATGTCCCCTGAGGATATGTACCTTTAAGTAAACAACATAGTGCAAACATAAGAGCTTTCTGATCTTTAAGTACATTAGAACTTAATTATTACCTTGTGGAGTTCTTTGCACTTTCCCATAAGCGTAATTATTCATCAAGTTATCGGGTTTCTCACACTACATGGCCTTATATTCATAATTAGGCTGACAACAAAAAGTAATCAGTTGAAAATAAACAGGTCTTAAGCAAAGTCAAACAGTACACTACAGTAAATAATCAACCTTCCACAGGCCTCAAGATCAACAAAACAATAACTCACTTTCAGGTAACACTCAGATACAATAATAATTAAGTCATGCATTATATTAACAATATATATACATACAGCATCCTGCCCCCAGTCCCTTTATTAATAATGCAGTCTCGTATGGTTCATAAAACAATTACCTAAGCCTGGTGGGTTTTTAGGCCTTTTATTTTCTACATCTTTCACTAACCTGTTCAGATCTTGCCAAAGTTTTGTTTCATCAGGTGGCTTTTTAGTTTTTGAATTTCAAAGTTTTTAACAAGGTATAACATCTCCTGTTCTGCTATTATCTTACCAGGTGGTTCTTTTTGTTCCTGTGATTCACACTCCTTCAAAACATTTGTTAAGGCTTGCCCCAGTGTCGTATGATCTGGAGGTTCCTGCAAGTTATGTCCCTGTGTTACATTACTGAATAATTCCTTCGGTTTTGGCCCAGTTCTACTTTCTGTATCTTGCTTTGGAAACATGTCGTTAATGTTGTCGTACCCTCTTTCAGTAAAAGTATATTCACTTTCATTTACACCTGAAAATTCATCTTCACTGGAGTCATCACTACTCTCTTCCTCACCATCAGATTCACTTAAGTACGCGACTTTTGAACAATAGGGAAAGTTAGTATATTTGTTCTTATCTGTATTCATATACCCTTCATCATTTGAACTATAACTGATTTCATTTTCACCATCAGATTCGAGCAGGTAAGCAACTTTTAGACAGTGGAGCAGATTATCACTACATGTTTCAGCCACTTCGTTTTTCGATTCATTTTCTACACAACGCACATCGTTTGGACACTCAGGTACTTCTGTGGTACCACTTTGAACGATTTCTGCCTTAACTTCATACCTAGTATAACCGTCATATACTTCGATAACCTTCATTTCATTGTTTCCTGTACTGTCAATTTCAGATAACCGTGCGAAATTCCTACTAGACTCTTCTGCATCGAAGCCACAAAACACCTTTCCATCAACAATAATTTCATCTGCACTGGTTATAATGTCACGCTTACTAACGTCCTTCCTTACATCACTTTCACCTACTATTGATTGTGCACAAGTCTTTTGCGTGGCATATTCTACCTTCCATTCCTCTTTATTCATCATAACCTCCCCGACATCTACATCTTTTACCTCATATACATCAGTAACAGTACAAATAATCTCCTTTTCACTCGCCTTCTCTGGCCCTCTTTTATTCTATAATGATGCCTTTTCGTACGATTCCAATATCGAGTTATCCTTATCATATGAGATATTAACTTTATTTTCTGTTTTACATTCGTCTATTACTGAAACCGGCCAACGGAACCATCCGATTCCGCCTCTTCTGTTTCTCTCTACGGCAGCCATCTTGTTATGGCCTCTGCCATTTCTGTGTGCTGCCAAGTGCAATGTACGGTACTCCTGCAAGCGCTGCTCTGACCACAAATGGTCACGTGACTTCGCACTGGGAACGCCACTATGTATCACTCCTCGTCCGTCTTTCATAGGCGCGTCCTTAACCTTCCTGCCCCGTATTTTACATCTTCCCTTCTCGAATTTATGATTTGACATATTTTCTTTGTGCGCAAAACCGGTTTCCGCATGAATCCGGCCCGTAACACACGCGGTTTTCAGTTTTCCATTTCGTCTCTAGTTCGGAAATTCCGCGCCATGTACGCCCTGCCGCGCGTCGTATAATTTCCTCTACCTCTTGCGCGACCTCTTTGAATCGTGTTTACACGAAATCTATCGTTTTCAGGTCGTTCGTTTTGGTCATTACTTTCTCGCGAATAATTGTTGTTATTATGGGGACGAGGCTCACGATTTCGTTGCCAGTGATCTTTATCCACTACCCTTTCCAGAAACGCAGAAAAACTTCTGTGGGTACTCCCAACATATAGTTGAGAATCCTCAGGCAGTTTCTGCCAAAGAACACAAACGATCTCGGCTTCAGTCCTCCTAGCTTCAGATGTATCAGCTTTCGCAAAACTCTTTCATGGTTTGCCTACCTCTGATATCATAAAACCTGGCCATTAGAAACTCACACCACAACTGGTCTTGTTTTTGTTCTGACCAGTACTCGTCAATAAATTTTTGTTGAAAGCTTTCAAAAGACATCTGGTTAGTATCCAGATTCAACCCCCACCATTTTGCTTCTCCCGTTAAGGCACTGATCACAACATTGATTTTTTTCCTGGTCAGACAAATATTCAGGAAAATTTCTTTCGCAATTCTTTACAAAATCAAGGGGGTGCCATCCGTTATGTCTCTTTGCAGGGTCGAATTTTTCCTCGGCCTCTAATATTTTACTGAAAGGCATTCTTTCAGTAAAATGTGTAGGTCCTGTTTGTATTTTTCTTTCCAAGTCATACATTTTGCCTTGGATTTCTGAAGTGTTATGTTCACACTTTTTTTCGCAAGTAACAATCTGTTTGGTTAGTACTCTACTTGTTTCTGTTACAGATTGTTTAATATGTGCTAATTCCTCATTACATTCTGTTTGTATTTCGGATTTAATACCGAATACCTTTTCGTCCACTTTAGTACTGACTAAGGGTTCTATTTGATCTTGAATTTTAATTACTTCAGTGTCAAATCTTTCGTTAATGTCATCAATCTGTCCTTGTACGTTGGCAATATTGCCATTGATGACAGTAATTTCGCTTTTAATATTTTTGATTTCATTACTCACTATTCCTACCGTTGAGTTAACTTCTTCAATTTGTTTGCAAAGTCTGGTACTCTGCATTTCGATCTGTTTATTTTCTGCAATAATCTACGCATTAATATTGTCATTGTCTGCTGCATTTTGTTGCCCCTGTGCTGCGATTTGTGCCTTGATATTGTCATTGTCTTTTGCAATTTGTTGTCCCGATGCTGCGATTTCTGCAGACAACGTTTTCAACAGTACTGTCATATCTAAATTCTTTTCACTTTTAGTTTCTATTGCATTGTCATGTTCAAATCCTATAGCCCTTTCTGTTTTTGGTGATTCAAACATATTCCTCAATTCATTAGCGTAGCCCATGTGTTCGACAACATCGCCTATATTGTCTTGCTTAGAACGAGCGACATTCATAGCTCCTATCTGTTTATTGACGTGCGCGTGATATCGAACGTAATTTAACTCGCGCGTAGTGCGATCTATTGCTCCGCTACCTGAACTGCTCTCGATTGCATTCTGCTCTCGAGCGTCTAGATTTATTTCTAGTTTTCTGTCCATTTTAATTATTGTTAATTAGTGATTTCTTTAATTCTCAATTTAAACTGAACTTTCACTATCCGTTCTGTCAAATAATGTACAGGTTCGTGCCGCTGGACGTTTTATGTTCACTCTATGTTTGTAAAATACTAACTAATTATAATTTTTTCCGTCTGTAAGTGCAAATTGAACAACGTCCTGTCACGCGGCGCCACGTATAACACTACTGTCCGCTACTGTTGTACCAAAACCTTAAAGTAGGAGGCACGTCGTGAAATAAACTATCTAGTTAAAGCAATTATGGTATAAAGCAACAGAGCAGTGTTACCCTCTGAGAGGAATTTTTTATATTGACCGCGTTGTACCTAACGGCGGTGGCTTATCGGAAGTGAAAGTCACAATTACGTAATTATTCAAACAGTAATTAATAATGTTTTACCTAGCTACAATGTTTAAAGAATAAGGAAAACGGTCGCCAGCCCAATTAAGCAAGAGAAAGATTAACGTTCTTGTTAGAGAAAGGAGGGATGAGTAACTGTAACGGACAACACAACTTAGATTTTACCACACGCGAGTGCAATGGACTCTGACACCTGCATATTTTCAAAGTTAAGATTGGAAGTTGACAGAGTAGAACAGACTCTTTGCATAAATATAGCAGATAACATTACACACTATTACTTTTCACACATTTTCCTAGCTGACATAAAATCGTAAATGTAGTTCACTGCAAATTTATGAACTGATCACAGGTTAAGTCTCTCTCAACTAAATACTTTTCTATTAAAAATAAAGTTTACATGGAATTCATTAACAGGTTACTTCTATAGACAAACTGTGGATCCTGTTATACTGTTAATATGCACTTCCAATACACAAGAGAGACAAACACTTAGCAAACATGAGTATATAACTTTCCATAAATGCAGTTCACGGCTTTTACTACAGTGAGACACAATGTTGACAAATTTACAAGAAACTGACTCGCCTTTTAAAATTTACTTCGGGCAGCGCTACGATCATTAACTAAGCAAAACTTTATAAGCCTCAGTTTTAAGAACTTTTAATCTTTAAAAGAGACAGCAAATTGTCTTTATTACCACAGTCTTCTATCAAGTAAATGATTAAATAGGTGACTTTAAAACTTCACAAAACTACATTTACTACCTCCCTCAATTTCACTAAATCCACAGCAAATCTGAATATTCCCTTCTTACTAAAGATTGAGGCTTTCAATTTATCCACAAACTAGGACACTCGACAATCATGGTTCAAATGGGGAGGAACCTGAGAGGTGTTGTGACAGGGAAAAAAGCAATGTAGGTACATAAATTCAGTTATAAGTTGCCTAATATTTGTGCACACTAAAACATCCCATCAGCTGATCCTTCACTGCACATTATTATAGTATTCCGTTACAGTGATTGCGCAATGTGGTGACAAGGCAACTGCACGTTGGTAGGTGGATTTGCAGGTAGAATTGCTGGACTCTGTCCCTTCTTGGTGGCGATGATGGATACCAGTTCCAGAATCGTTCCAGCTATTTATTCATCCATCCGAGGCATTCAAAAGTGTCAGAAAAAGCCTCTCTCTGAACCTGCACAATATACAACTTTTACATGGCAGTGCACAGTTTGGTAGTTCGTCTTCGATTGACTCTTGTTCCACGTTTTCTACCTAGGCCAACCACAATTTGCGCGCGCTACACAGTTCCGCTCCCGAGGGGAACCACACTACCTCTTATACACAGAATAACTAAGAACCCTAAGCGAGGATCAGCAGTTTACATAACAGTAACCAAATACATAAAATAAAACAGAACATTTGCACATACTGACATTTCTACCAAAAATTATTCACACTAAATTACAATTATATACACTAAGTTCTGTCTGCCTCCAATTGAGACAAAGAATTTAAATGACAGATATACTACATTGCATAGAATCAAACCATGACATCCAAAGTTTTTACAAAGAAAGGAATATACAATTTTGTGTTATCGATTCAATCGAACATATTTACGGATACTCAACGTAACATTAAATGAAACAAAAGCAAAATAAATCAGTGGAGCACTAGAGTTATGGTATTACACACTCCAACAGACGTCGAAAAACAAGGGGAGGCAGAGGGCTGGGGGAGAGAAACAGAAACAGATGCAAATTGTATCCTGCGTTCGAATGTAAAAACTATATCGATTTGTTCATAAACATCAAGAAAATGAGCTGCACGTATTTTCATAGAAAGAGGAGATTTGTTAGCGTTGCTATTGTGTTTTCCTCGTTAACAGATGTCTGCTTATAAGAGGTGCATTAACGTTAAACAAAAGTGTTCTCCATTGTAGAATGGCTTGCTGTTGAAGGTGTAGGGTTCGTGCCGAATAGGTGTCGTCGCCTGATGCAGCTGCACTCCAACCAAGAAGCCCCTGGGGGTGATATGACGGGGGCGCGGTACAGTGCAGCTACATTTTAAATGGACAACCAAGCTCAACTTTGGGTGGCTGTCATTTACCTCCCATTGTTTAGTTGGCATTACATCCTTCTGTGTCGACGAAGAGCCGATATTTAACCTGTGGCCCAAGGTGGGAAAGATGCATCTAGCAACTTCGTGCTGACCTGGGGCCCTATTCTACAGTATATCGTTCATACCGATCGGTGCAGTAGGTTAGTCTCGGTAGTGACGTCATTTTCGGTTCTTCATCCGAATTTCCTATTCACTGAGCTTTTGAGATCTGTTACCGATCGGTCCTCCCGGCCAATTTTTCTACAAACGTACCGAGAGGTTTTGAATTTTGGTACGGCCATGTCGTTCGGTTAGCTGGGGTTTATTTACACCTATAATTTGTTATTTTAAACATATTGAGCGGTTTTAGCTTTGGATTTAGTGATTGTGTTACTAAACAATCACCACAGGACGCGCTCGTTTGGAAAGCATAATAGACTATTTTCCTTTGTTAGAAGTATGGTTAGGTTAGGTTATTACTGTGAATGATTACAACATCCAACTAAACGTTTTCAGTCAGTATCCTCTCGTATTACCTGTTATTTTATGCAATTAAAAGTTTAAAGATCATTAAATATGAAGACATCGGTTCTGCTTACATATATTACATGAATGTTAGTTAAAATTACTAATGACTTAGCGTACTCTTTTCTCACGAATGGTTTATTTATTAACTGTCGAAATACGTTAAAACTTATAAGTAACTATGCAAAGGACTTTTGTGATGCCCTGATAGAGGAAACCTTCCAAATTTCATGTATTTACGGCTTACGCCCGCATCATTCGGCAACGAAGTCAGCCTGTGTCTCTCTCGATTCGAATTACCTAAAGAAAGGAGTGCTAGCATGCATGATGTAGTAGCGGAGTAGGTAAGGTGGCGCAATGCCGTGGCAGTGGATGTACGTTTCGCTACGGTCGCGGGTTCGAATCCTGCCTCGGGCATGGATGTGTGTGATGTCCTTAGGTTAGTTAGGTTTAAGTAGTTCTAAGTTCTAGGGAACTGATGACCTCAGATGTTAAGTCCCATAGTACTCAGAGTCATTTGAACCATTTGGATGTAGGTTCGTATACTTCTGGATGGGATAGTATTTTTTTTCCTCTACGTGTTTGCAATGCATTCTGAGACTTCGTTAATCGCCAAAGTTAAGCACTTTTCTGAAATATTCCTTGTAATTTGCACGTAAGAGCAAGCTTTCTCATTAACGAGTATCTCCGATATCGTGACTTCCATATGTTCAGGAAATGAAAGATGAAGTTACTATGCGTGAAATAACTAACAGTGACTTTTAAACTTCTTCTTGACACAAGTAATTCACCATTTTTTTCGGAATCCGTAGTGATTTCCGAGAGTGCGGTCAGACAGGAAGAGCATAACGTAAATTACTGCGAATGAGACTAGCAGCAATCGTCCTTATAATTTGGCATGTCACAAGTATTTATCTGCGATCGAATCGTTAACAACAGTAGACAGAGATGAAAGGTTCCCACCACAGTATTTTCAGACTATACCGCCGTATATAAAACATTTTGATTCATCAGATGCATGTTATAAGCTACAACGAACTTCTATAGCTGCACCAACCACACGCTTTTGAAAAGGCAATTTTTTAAATTTTGTTTTTATGAACCAAATCCTTGATGTATCATATAGGGAAGTAGGCTACTTCACTATTGGATCTCTAGGAGCGAGCTACAGCCTCATCCTACGCATCATCTTATTCTTTGACACTATCTTAAACAATTTTTCAGGCTCTTGGAGATGTGTTCCGTCTGAGCAACTGATTGAAGGCAGTTTATTCCCATACGCGTTTCGCTTCTTTTATATGTTAAGCATCATCACGAATAAAGGAAGCGTAAAGCTTATGGCAATAAACAAACTGTCTTCAATTAGTTGCATAGCCGGAACGTACCTCCATGAATTTTGAAGCAACTAAGGAACAACGGAAAACAGAAAAAAATGACGAATTTTTCGGGTGTTTCTATAGATATAGTATTTGCACAGTGTGGTACTACACTCCATTCCTAATTTATATCCCGAAACGTAATATCCAAAACAAGACATCGATGTGAATTAGAAGAAAATGATATAATGTGACATTTACGACAGTTTCCAGAACACAGACAATATTCTATCGTTATGGAGCATTCATGGAAGCCTGTGGTTGGCGAAATTTGAACAGTATTACGTACTCTAACCACACTTTTCGGTACTGTGAAGAATGGCATGCCAGTGTTGGCTGCCAGCCTCTTTGAATTCGTTCCGCTATGGCGCTGGAGTGCGGATCTGAGGCAGATCGACTCCCATGGGTTGGTGTGAGGAGAACCGACAACAGTGTTTCGGTTCGCTAGGACCGTTCGCCATCGCTTTCGAAATGCGTACTGAATAATGTTGGGGCTCTGTTTGGAAAACAAGACCATTCGGTGCGCTCGCGTACCGAACCGATCAGCAAAATGGCGGAAAGATACAGCATAGCTGGCGGCAGGAAGACGGTATGGCACAGAGAAGTGCGTGGCGCGTGGTAGCATATGACTGTTTGAAAAAGCAGTCTCCACATCATAGGTGGAGGGAGAGGGAGGGATGAGAGGAGGTAGGTGTGCCTATAATTTCGCTAGTTACCAGCCGTACATAGAGGAGAATGCACGTTCTGCCACCTCTCTCACCTATTGCAATCTTTTGGGATGACGATTTTCCACACTACATGTGTTGCATTATGACCCATTGATTACGTGTGCAGTTTAGGTGTGTAATTAGAACAGTGAAGCATTTTCATCAGTTGTAGTAGTGTGTATGGTTTCGATTACCTGAGCTGCGGGGTGATTGTTGGGCAGTGCAGGAGGCGCCTCTAGCGAATGCTAATGTCTAACAGCGATAGAAACGGTTCTCAGCTGTATGATTGAAGGTAATCCACTTATTAAACTCCTCTCTGTCAGAAACCAACATCTCTTCAGTTGAACACAATTCCCACCAAAAATAAACATAGTGTTTTCCACTCCATCCTTTTTCCCGCCAGCTTCATGAGTACATCTGCCACTAGTTTTGGGAGGTATTGTGAAACTTTTTCACTGCTGGATAATACTAGTTGAATGGCATCGTCAATTTTTGAGCTGTATTGCGGTTTTACGTACTCCTTGTGTAGCACTATGCATATAGTTGTGTAATTAGCACTGACCTTTATCGTTAATTAGGTAATTAGGACTGATCTTTTTTTTCAGCTTTCCAACCAAAATAAAAGAGTACGCGAACCTAACCTTCTTCTCTTGCATCTGGATGATTTCCATTGTTAATGACTTCACTCTGATAGTGATAAAGTGATGCAAGTGGAGGTGAGGTTGTGGCTCATACTCCATGTATTCCCTACTTGGCTCTAGCCAATTTTCATCTGTTTCTGAACTTAAAGGACATCTTAAAGTACTTCACTCTGATAGTGGTACGGTGGTGTAAGCAGAGGTGAGATTGTGACTCCACTAAACTCTGCCAAATATCCTAAAGTGTCGGTACAACAGACTGGTGGTTCGTAGGAAGAAATATGTTAGTCACCTGATTCACTATATTGAGTAAAAATATATAGACATGAATAATTAAGTTGTAGAATGTTAATAAAATCTGTTTTACTTAAAAATCCTTAAGAATTTTCACATAAAAAAGTCGGATGCATTACTTTGCAGGGCGCCTTTCTATTTACCTTTGTTAAATATTTTGTATTGCCATTGTAGCCCCGCAGATAAGGTTTGTACCTCGAAACATGTCACTTTATTATATTGTTTTAGATAAGTCATAAAAAATTTGTGACTCAGTCTATGAAAAATCTTCTCAAAGCAAGACGAAACAAAAAGAATGGAGTTCAACAGACAAGTTCTTAGATAAAATAGGAGTAATGCAGTTTTCCTTCCCTACTGCACAACTTTTAAATGGAAAAATCAATGAAGGAAATAAATGAGAGGTTTTTGGTTTAGGACTAGGATTAAAATTCAAGACGATACTATGTAAGAGGTAAGATTCGCTAAACACTTTGGTATTCTCGGTGAATCAGATGACCAGTTGCTAGACATGTCGACCTGTTGAATCAAGCGAACAATTTGCTGAATACGCAGTACGGACTGAGAATGGACAAACTTAATGCGGAAGTAATGACGAGTATCAGAAATAAGATTATCGATGTACTTAACATTCGTGAGGACGTGGCACACAAAGTGATGGAATTCTGCTTCCTTTCAAGAAAAATAATGAGCGACGGACCAAACATGGAGAATATACACTGAAGTGCCAAATTAACTGGTATGCGTATTCAAATACAGAGATACATAAACAGGCAGAATACGGCGCTCTGGTCGACAACGTCTACATAAGACAAGAAGTGTCTGGCGCAGTTGTTAGATCGATTACTGTTGCTACAATGGCAGGTTATCAATATTTAAGTGAGTTTGAACGTAATATTACAGTCAGCGCACGAGCGATGGGACACAGCATCTTCGAGGTAGCCATGAAGCGGGGATTTTCCCGTAGGACTTTTTCACGAGTGTACCCAGAATACTCGTATTCGAAATCCGGGAAAACATCAAATTTCCGACATCACTGACGCCGTAAAAACATCCTGCAAGAACGCTACCAATGGCGACTGAAGAGAAGCATTCAACGTGAGAGAAGTGCAACCCTCCCACAAATTGCTGAAGATTTCAATGCTGGGCCATCGACAAGTGTCAGTGTGCGAACCATTCAATGAAACATCGTAGATATGAGCTTACGGAGCCAAGGCCCACTCGTGTACCCTTGATGACTGCACGACACAGAGCTTTACGCCTCGCCTGGGCCCGTCAACATTGACGTTGAACTGTTGACGACTAAATGTTCACTGGTTGGACGAGTCTGGTTTGAAATTTCATCGAGCGAATGGACGTGTACGGGTATGGAGAAACCTTATGAATTCATGGACGCTGCTTGTCAGCAGGGGACTGTTCAAGCTAGTGGAAGTTCTATAAAGGTGTGGGACCTAAGTAATTGGAGTGATATGATACCCACGACACTTCTAGAAAAGACTGTGGCAAGTGACACGTACGCAAGCGTACTCTCTGATCACCTGCATCCATTCATGCCCATTGTGCATTCGGGCAGACTTGTGATATTCCAGCAGGACAATGTGTCCATAATTGCTGCAGATTGATTCCTGGGACACTCTTCTGAGTTTAAACACTTCCGCTGGCCACGAAACTTCTCAGACACGAACTTTATTGAGCATATCTGGGATGCCTTGCAACATGCTGTTCAGAAGAGATCTTCATCCCTCGTACTCTTACGGATTTATGGACAGCCCTGCAGGATTCATGGTGTCAATTCCCCCGAGCACCACTTCAGACATTAGTCGAGCCAATGCCACGTCGTGTTGCCACACTTCTGCGTGCTGGCGGGGCTCCTGCACGATATTAGGCAGGTGTACCAGTTTCTTTGGCTTTTCATTGTAGGAAATAGACTAGCCCAGACAAAGTGGATATTCCCCCCTAAAGAAGTTTGCTAGTATCAAACATATGCCTTAATTTGAGGACGAACGTACTAAGAACGGACATATATCTCATAGAACTGAATGGAAACCAATAATAGACTGCGAAATGACTGCGATGAAAACAAAGAAAAAGAGAACCGAAACATTTCAGACTTTTGCGTTACAGACGGTGCTGAAAATTGCAATTGAACTGACAGGACAGAGTGAGGAGACACTAGCACTATCGACGACGAAAGGAGTACATTGACGGAAAAGCAGTGGCAGCACAAAAATATAATTGCTGTAGAGAAATGAAACTTGGCACATTTGTCTAGGTAACACAGTTGACTATCATTGCAAGATCATAGATTAATGTAAGATCGATATAGGCCATTGAAAATGGGAAATGCTCTTACTTTAATAGTCGGCGTAACCACCAGAATCTTGAAAGCAAGCATGTAGACATGGATGCATTGTGTTGTACAACTATCGGATGTCAGTTTGTGCGATGTACTTCCACACCTATTGCCCTTGGTCGGACAATACAGGATCGGTTAATGCTGCTTGTGGATGACGCTGGAGTTATCGACCGATAATGGCTCCTATGTGATCGATTTGAGACAGATCTGGCAATTGACCAGCTCAAGGCAACTTGACGACACTCTGTAGAGCATGTTGGGATACAGCAGCGGTATTTGGGTGAGCGGTATCGTCTTAGAAAACAGTCCCTGGAGTATTGTTCATTATGGCACCACAACAAGATGAATCACCAGACTGTCTACAAATCTGCCGTCAGTGTGTGTGGGATAAATCCGAGACTGATCCTGCTGTCATACAAATTTGCACCCCATATTATGCAGGTCTAGAGTGTCTAACACGCATACAAATTTGTTGCAAGCCCTCAGCTGGCCTCGTGCTAACCAACACACGGCCGCCACTGACCTTCATCGGAAAACTCAACAAACTCTCTTGACACGACTGAAGTCGCAAACGCCAGTGGCCTGGGGTCAGCGAAATGAACGTTAAAGGGTATCCGGCTCGGAACTGTCCTCGAAGTAACCGAATTTTATGTTGTGTTACTTTTGTGCCAACGGCTGCTGAAATAGCTGCTGCAGATCCAGTACGATACGCCAGATCCGTACGACGAACACGATGGTCATCCCTCTCGGGGGTGTCCCGTTGCCGTCTGTAGCTCGGTCCTCTTGTAACCATACGTTTTCGTGACTACCGTTGCCAGCAGTCATGAACAGTAGCTACAATCCTGCCATGTCTTTCTGCAGTATCGCAGATTCTCGTAGCACAACATCAACTCGCGATGCCCAATTTCAAAGGGAACTAACACTCACGACTGTTGTATAGGGTATTTAAAGCAAACCTGACTTGCATCCTCATACTCTTACGTGGCTGGCGCGACGTTTGAATAGACATCATCTTTAGGTGCAGAACACGCCCACCAACTTTCGTTTATGTCGCACAAATCCTTCTTGGTGTTGGGATTTTATTTATTTATTTACTTTGGCTTCAGTTTACTGGAAACCACTGTCTAGAAGACACGAGACGGTAGGGCTTTCGGTAAGATCCCGAGGAATTACTTACATGGTACTACAAAAAGCCGTAAGGGGCAACATTCTGTAGGAGAAAATAGTTATTACTACGTGTCCAAAAAATTGTTCACCGTGGTTTTCCTTAAATGCTACTCTGACAGATGAAGAGATTCGGACAGGAGAAGATATCGTGGCAGGTCACGTCAAACGAGCCTGAAGACAAGCTAACGAAAAGAAAAAACAGAGAGAGAGACAGAGAGATGGTTGTGGCTTAAAACATCGAGCTAGTCAGAGACAGGAGTAAGGATCAAAAACAATGAAGAGGTGGACCAATACTTCAAACAAGAGTAAACCGGCAGGCAGAAAAGATACCAGTGATGTGAGTCTCAAATCATATTTTTCATCCTGTTAATAATAAGAGGAAACGAGGAGGATTCTCAAGTGTTTTGACACGCTACCTCCAGTACAATTCAGATTAAAATGAAGAAAGCAACTGAAACAAAACGAGCAAAGTGTTTTAGGTAGAAAGTAAAAATGTGGCAGATTTAGCAGAAGAGTCTTAAGAAACCTTTTTTGAGGAAGCAGAGTGTGACATGAGAAGATGAATGAATTTAAAGAGACATACGTATCATATGGCACTTTCCATAAGAAGTGTACACTCGGAAACGAAATATTCTACAAAACATTGGTAGATTATAGGTGGAAGAGTTTCTGAAACTATACACGTACAAAACCACACTCGTTCGAATGTAAACCGCAATCCGGTGGGCCGGGAGAGGGGGAGGGGGGGCGGGGTAAATGGCAAGGAGAACTGGCGCCACCCACATCCGGTGTTCAGACTGAAAAATGCACAGGAAGACACGTCAATAAATGGGTTCTGAGACGATAGGGTGATATAGACTGGACTGACAATTTTCAGGTGGGACTAGAATGGATCTCTGTAGGTCGGCTCTGAAGATATGGTATTTTTCTTCTGGAAATTTTCTAAGTCTCGTGTGAAACTGACTACTAAATAGCTTAGATATTTTGGTGCCAGATTAATAAGTCAGTTAACCTTTAGGTTTTCAGGGTTGGATATCATTGGTACCACAAACACATTAGTAATTGTCGGTATTTCGGAGCAGATGACACAAATCGCCACTAAGCAACGTGGGTATGCCATAAAAGTATTTAAGCTACTGACCGAACACATTTATGAGATGGGCGTGTTGTGCAGCGTTTGAAGAGTTGTTGGTGCCCGGTGGGACGATCATAAAGCCTCTGGTAATAAGTCGTGAACGAGTAACTTCCCACGGAAGATTTGCACACAAAGGCAGGTAAACGGCTCGATTTGACGGCAACCGCTGTTGTCGCAGCGGGAGCCCCGTGTGGATGGGCGTCGGTCGCAACAGGTAGCCGCGCCGCCGCCCACAGCCTGTGTTAAACACTGCCGCGGCAGCCGCTGCCGTGTCGCTGCCGTTCTGACTCGACAATCAATACGACAAGCAGCGGCAGCAAACAGCACGCCGTTGCGCTGTCTTTGTACAGGCTGATAGGTCTAACCGCCAGAGGATATTGCTTGCGTAACATTCACTCTTTCTACATGCTAGGTAGTGGTTAGGGCTATACGAACAAACAGATGTCTACACTACTGACTATATTTATGGATAAACATGAAATGAGTTTTTATTTCTGAAATTGGAGCCTCAGGAGCCAATTTACTAGGAAATACCAACCATCGTCTGCTTGTTAGTGCTGTATGAAATGATTCGAATGCTGTGTTGGAAGCCTACGACCTTGAAAAACATCTATGCAAACGTTTGGAATACTCCATGATAATTGTATCGGCAACTACTTTTCTTCCAGATTAACGTTGGATGAGAATCATTACTGAAACTAGTAATAACATTCTGGATTGAGGCATTAACACACAATAATTTTTCATTTTGCTTTCAATCTATAAAATAATTTAATTTGAAGTACTTCAGTGTACGAGAAGCCACCAATGTTTTATGAAAGTAACAACCAATGCCACACATTACTGTCCTATGAAATTAATTCGTTCTTGTGTTGTCTGTATAGTTATTCATTTACATCTCAGTGATACAATATCGATTATTTTATCTGAAAATTATAATGTCTGTCTTAAAGGTGGTTAGCCTTGGTATCATGACACAACACGAAACGAAGTTATAGACCAAGGGAAAATTGTAACCACTCTCTCTGGACATTTAACAAACCTACAGGGTGAAAAGTATTTAAACCGACAAACTCTGGGAGGTTGTAGCGGACATCAAAACAAATATCTTTCCCTAATGTCATTTTTTCCTATGAGGAGTATTTAAACCAGTAGAGGAAGATTTCTGTGACGGCAAATTAATTAAACCAACAAAGTTTATGTGATAGCTCTACGTTTGTTGATACCAGTGCCTACCAATTTTAATTGTATATTACAGCACTGAGGATGGTCACTAAGTGACCGAAAATCGATTTTGCGGATAATGAAACAAAAAGATACGGCCAATGCTGATTCTCCTTCCAATTATATCCATTATCTGGTCGTGGTGTACAGAACACTCCATGGAGTCGCCAATGAATGATTGTTATTTGTCAATTTTTAGAAATAATTTCCTGTGTGAGAGAAAGTCATCTATGATTTTTATGTAAGGGTCTGGGGCGAAATTTAGATTTTGTAGTTTAACGATACGGCGATCTTTCCAGACTTTATCGTAAGCTTTCCCTACGTCTAGGAAATCTGCTGCCGTTTAATACCTCCTATTCACGTTATATGCGATGTTTTTGGATAAGCGTAGGAGTTGCATCTCTGTCGATATTGTGGTTTGAAATGCAAACTGTTCTGGTCGAATGATCTCATTCTCAAGCAGTGGTTGTTTTAGCCTTTGTAGCATTAGTCGCTCGAAAACTTTGGATAAGGTTGGAAGAAGGCTAAAAGGACGGTGGTTAAAAAGCATTGGCAACTGGTTGCAACATTCATCAGCTATCGACACAGATGAAACAACAATTATTTATTTATTTATTTGCAAATGCTACTATTCCATAAGGGGTCACACAAACGAGTGAGTGTGTGAGTGTGTACGACATCGAATGATGCAGAGCAGGAAGAGCAGAAGACAATTATCTGGACTCACTTTGTCTCTTTCTTCGTCATCAGTCTTCCATATAGTGTGTTACAGCTCACCTCGACAACTCCTGTGCCAACATCTTAACCTCAGACCAGCACTTACACCTTGTTTGTTGGATACATTTGGATATACACACACCAAAAAAAGTTTTGCATCACCTCGGTTCCTGTGCAGAAAACTGAAATAGAGATCAACATAAACATCATTTCCGCCCTTTTAATTGCTCAAGAAAGCCACACATTGCATGTTGTGTCACCATACAGCGAGACCTTCAGAGGTGGTGGTCCATATTACTCTACACACTGGCACCTCTAATACCCACTAGCACGTCCTCTTGCACTGATGCATGCCTGTATTCGTCATGGCATACTATCCACAAGTTCATCAAGGCACTGTTGGTCCAGATTGTTCCACTCCTCAACAGCGATTCGGCGTAGAACCCTCAGAGTGGTTGGTGGGTCACGTCGTATACAAACAGACCTTTTAAGTCTATCCCAGGCATGCTCGATTGGGTTCTCGTTTGGAGAATGAGGTGGCCACTCTAGTCGAGCGATGTCGTTATTCTTGAGGAGGTTATTCACCAGACGTGCACCGGGAGGCGCGAACTGTGTACATGAAGACGAATGGATCGCCAATTTACTGCCGATATGGTTGCACTATCGGTCGGGGGGATGGCATTCATGTATCGCACAGCCGTTGCGGCGCCTTCCTTGACCACCAGCGGCGTACGCCGGCCTCACATAGTGCCAGACCAAAACATCAGGGAACCTCCACCTTGCTGCACTCGCTGGACAGTGTGACTAAGGCCTTCAGCCTGACTGGGTTGCCTCCAAACACGTCTCCGACGATTGTCTGGTTGAAGGCATATGCGACACTCACCGGTGAAATCCATTCAGCATGTTGTTTGGCCCATCTGTACCGCGCAGCATGGTGTCGTGGTTGCAAAGATGGACCTCGCCATGGAAGTCGGGAGTGAAGTTGCGCATGATGCAGCCCATCACGCACAGTTTGAGGCGTAACACGAAATCCCGTGGCTGCACGAAAACCATTATTCAACATGGTGGCGTTGCTGTCAGGGTTCCTCCGAGCCATAATCAGTAGGTAGCGGTCATCCACTGCAGTAGTAGCGAGGCATGTCATCGATAGTTGGTCTCTCTCTGTACCTACTCCATGTTCGAACAACATCGCTTTGGTTCACTCTGAGATGCCTGGACACTTCCCTTGTTGAGAGCGCTTCCTGGCACAAAGTAACAATGCGGACGCGATCGAACTGCTGTATTGACGGTCTAGGCATGGTTGAACTACAGACAACACGAGCCGTGTACCTCCTTCCTGGTGGATGACTGGAACTGATCGGCTGTCGGACCCCCTCCGTTTAATAGGAGCTGCTCATGCATGGTTGTTTATATCTTTGAGTTGGTTTACTGACATCTCTGAACACTCAAAGGGAGTGTGTCTGTGATACAATATACACAGTCAACGTCTATCTGCAGGAGTTCTGGGAAGTGGGGTGATGCAAAACTTTTTTGATGTGCGTATTTTAATCTCTTTCTACCACTTCACCTTCTGCTCTTTACGGCTTCCTCTGGTGATATGAAAGTTATTCCCTTATATCTTACCGTATGTCTCCTCGTCCTGTCCCTCCTAATTCGTGTTTTACACATATTCCTCTTCATGCGCTTGCTGCGGAGGATATCATATCTTATTTTATCAATCCTATTAAGTCTTGTCGACTTCATTTACCAAATTATATAATTATTATGAACCAAATTATGTCGTGCTTAGTAATGCCCCATAATGAACTCCTAGAGTGTTCTAGAACTTGAAACTTGCTGCCAGATGAAAACTGTGTGTTCGATTGGGACTCGAACTGGGACCTTTGTTTATGTGAGCATATTTTCTACCGATTGAGCTATACAAGCACGCATCGCGACATGCTGTCACAGCTTTACTACCTGCAGTACCTCTTACCCAAATGGCGGAGCTTGGTTGATAGAGGGCAAAGGTCCAAGGCTAGAGTTCAGTCTGGTACTCACTCTTATTTTGCCACGAACTTTGAAAAGACTCGCCAAGATAGATATACCGCCGCGCCCGGGTCGGAGAGATGTGCTGACCCTGGATGGAATTAATGGCGTATTAATGACTAGGGTCGGCATGCCGGTCAGCCTAAAGGAGGTTTCCAGGCGGCTTGGCACATCCGACTGAGTGAATACTGCGCTTGTGCCCGAGTCCTGCCTCAGCCACATGATTCACAAACGTTTACAGTACTCTCGCTTACTTTCACGCACAGTGTTTGGGTACACACATTTTGTCACGAGGGGTAACGGGATGGCGACAGGAAGGGAATCTTGCCACACCTTAAACTTACCACACCAAATAAATTCATAACCACGTTGACCCTGCGCCCATATGCGACAAAGGCACAGGAAATAGTAGAAGAAGGAAGTTTCAAATCAGGCCTCAGAGAGTATCCGTCCCGATTCTCGAAGTTACTTTTTCACATTTGACGATTTCGCCGCGTTAAGAACGACGTAGTCGTGTTCTAACAAGTACTGCATCCAGTCACAAAATGAAGACTAGGTTTCAACGTCCCATTGAAGACGAGGTCTTTAGAGACGGAGTACGAGGTAGGACTGGGAAAGGAAATAGGCCGTGCCCTTCAATGGGTCCATGCCACTACCAACCTTAAGTGATTTAGAGAATTTCCAGAAAACGAAAATCTGGATCCCGTAACCAATCGTCCGTCCGAATAAGAGACCACTGACTTAACACTGCGGCATCATTTCGGTTTAGACCCAAAGCTGATCCGATATTCGGCAATCTCTTATTCTGCGCAGTGCTACAGCATGTAACTACACAGAAAAGCCAAAGAAATTAGTACACCTGCTTAATATTGTGTAGAACCCCCATGAACCCTACAGGGCTGTCCATAGCAGAGTACAGAGGGTGGAGATCTCTTTTGAACAGCACGTTGCAAGGCATTTTAGACAGGCTTAATAAAGGTAGTGTCTGAGAAGTTTCGTGGCCAGCGAACTCAGAAGAGTATACCTGGAACCAATATGTAGCAATTCTGCACGTGTTGGGTGTCGCATCGTCCTGCTGGAATTGCCCAAGTCCGTCGAAATGCGCAATGGACATGAATGGTTGTAGGAAATCAGACAGGACGCTTACGTACGTCCCATCTCTCAGAGTCATATCTAGACGTGTCGTGGGTCCCATAATAATCCAACTGCACACACTGCACATTACAGAGCCTCCTCCAGCTTGAAGAGTCCTCTACTGACTTGCAGGATCCATGAATTCATAAGGTTGTCTCCATAACGGTACACGTCCATCCACTCGATACAATTTGAAACGAGACTCGTCCGACCAGTCAACAAGTTTCCAGTCAGCAACAGTCCAGTGGTGGTGTAAGGCTTTGTGTCGTGCAGTCATCAAGGGTACACGAGTGGGTCTTCGGCTCTGAAAGCCTACGTCGATAATATTTCGACGAATGGTTCGCACGCTGACATTTGTTGACGACCCAGCACCAAAATCTGCAGAAATTTGCAGAAGGGTTGCACTTCTGTCACGCTGAACGATTCTCTTCAGTCGTAATTGGTCCCGTTCTTGCAGGATCATTTTTCGGTCGCAGCGATGTCGGAGATTTGATGTTTTACCGGATTCATGATATTCACAGTACACTCGTGAAATGGTCGTACGGGAAAATTCCCTCTTCATCGCTACCTCGGAGATGCTGTGTCCCATCGCTCGTGCGCCGACTACAACAACACGTTCAAACTCACTTAAATCTTGATGACCAGTCATTGTAGAAGTAGTAATTGATCTAACAACTGCGCTTGACACTTGTTGTCTTACATAGGCGTTGTCGACCTCAGCGCCGTCTTATGCCCGTTTACATATCTCTGTATTTGAATACCCATGCCTATACCAGTTTTTTTGGCACTTCTGTGTATATTAGATGTTCTTCGGAAGCCAATCTGGCAAGCCAGTTCTCATGGATAAACAGGCCAAACCGAGTTTTACAGAACGGCTGCAGGGTGATTACCGATAATCTGCCACACTGCCGCAGTAGTTGTGGGTTGGTGGATGCTGTCTGCTGGCTGTGGGACCCGCATTCCTAAGGTTGACGTCAGCCGCACAGGTCCGCGTGATTAAGGCTGGGTCCGCTGTGGGCGCGCCGCGGCGTGGTATGCGCATCGCGGAGTTCCGCCGTTCTGCTCCGCTAACGGAACGCCCGGTCCGGCCCCCTGACCCGTTTAAAACCGCGGGTGCGTAATTGCTGATCAGAAAGTGACTGAGGGCGCACAGCTACCGTGTAGCTCTGTCGGCTGGGGCTGCATTGGTTTCCTAGCAGCACGCAGTTTCGTTTGTTGTCATTTATCGACAGCTTGCCTTGGTGAGGTGTCGAGATTTTCCGTTTCACGTAACCTACTTCCCACAGCCTCAGAGACAGTGATATATTACACAGTTATTAGTGATATATGACATTATCTACTCAAGCTCTAAGGCGAGTGACTTCACCCGACATCTCACAGTAGCTCATCAAATACACTACTAGCCATCAAAATTGCTACACCAAGAAGAAATGCAGATGATAAATGGGTATTTATTGGACAAATATTTTGTACTAGAATTGGCATGTTATTACATTTTCACGCAATTTGAGTGCATAGATCCTGAGAAATCAGTACCCAGAAGAACCACCTCTGGCCGTAATAACGGCCTTGATACACCTGGGCATTGAGTCAAACAGAGTTTGGATGGCGTGTATTGGTACAGATGCCCATGCAGCTTCAACACGAAACCACAGTTCATCAAGAGTAGTGACTGGCGTATTGTGACGAGCCAGTTGCTCGGCCACCATTGACCAGACGTTTTCTATTGGTGAGAGATCTGAAGAATGTGCTGGCCAGGGCAGAAGTCGAACATTTTCTGTATCCAGAAAGGCCCGTACAGGACCTGCAACATGCGGTAGTGTACTATCCTGCTGAAATGTAGGGTTTCGCAGGAATCGAATGAAGGGGAGAGCCACGGGTCGTAACGCATCTGAAATGTAACGTCCACTGTCAAAGTGCCGTCAAAGCGAACAAGAGGTGACCGAGACGTGTAACCAATGGCACCCTGTACCATCACGCCGGGTGATACGCCAGTATGGCGATGACGAATACACGCTTCCAATGTGCGTTCAACGCGATGTCGCCAAACATGGATGCGACCATCATGACGCTGTAAACAGAACCCGGATGCATCTGAAAAAATGACGTTTTGCCCTTCGTGCACCCAGGTTCGTCGCTGAGTACACCATCGCAGGCGCTCCTGTTTGTGATTCACCGTCAAGGGTAACCGCGGCCATGGTCTCCGAGCTGATAGTCCATGCTGCTGCAAACGTCGTCGAACTGTTCGTGCAGATGGTTGTTGTCTTGCAAACGTACCTATCTGTTGACTCGGGGATCGTGACGTGGCTGCACCATCCGTTACAGCCATGCAGATAAGATGGCTGTCGTCTCGACTGTTAGTGATACGAGGCCGTTGGGATCGAGCACGGCGTTCCGTATTACCCGCCTGAACCCTCCGATTCCATATTCTGCTAACAGTCATTGAATATCGACCAACGCGAGCAGCAATGTCGCGATACGATAAAGCGCAATCGCGAAGGCTACAATCCAACCTTTATCAAAGTCGGAAACGTGATAGTACGCGTTTCTCCTCCTTACACAAGGCATCAGAACAACGTTTCGCCAGGCAACGCCGGTCAACTGCTATTTTTGTACGAGAAATCGGTTGGAAACTTTCCTCATGTCAGCACGTTGTAGGTGTCGCCACCTGCGCCAATCTTGTGTGAATTCTCTGAAAAGCTAACCACTAGCATATCACAGCATCTTCTTCCCGTCGGTCAAATTTCACGTCCTTAGCACGTCATCTTCGTGGTGTGGAAATTTTAATGGCCAGTAGTGTATGTTGCCACAACGAACGTATGGTTTCCAATGGTAGTCACTGCCAGCACTATTGAAAGGAAAATAGGTCCATAATTAACTTCATACACGATAACCTGGTTTTTAGCTCCTTCCAGATGGTCGTTTCCTGGTCGTTTTGGCAGGTCTAACACAACATGCATATAGAATTTAGGAGCATGCACTGCTAATCAAAAGTTTACTGGGTGGCAGTGTTAACACGCCGCGACTTTTCATCGCCAGAAGGTGATGAGCATGACACTCGTCGAGACGCTGCGGCTTATGAATGCCGCCTTCTGGCTGGAAATCGGATGGCTTTTTATCACATCAAGAACCGTCCGCCGACAGTGAGTTTTACATTTCACCATTCACTACCATTTTCAGGTGTGAACTTGGATGTCAGACGGAGGTCGGATGGCAAAGGTCATACTGGAACTAGAGCTGTGCTTTCATCTAGGAAATGAGAGTATTGTAGGTTCAAGTGTTGTATTATTTATTAGTCCGACTAGTGCGATTCTTTCGGTATTGTACGAGTAAACATGTCTGAAAAGTATGTGTACAGCGTTAGACATATCGGATGTTTAAAATATTGTAAGCTGCCTAAAAGGCTACATGTGTGCCAGTAGTATCGGTGATTATTTATTTTCTATACAAATGGGTCAGAGAATTTGTATCACATTTTTATGTAAGCCAAATAAAACGCAATAATGTTTCAGAAAGTTAAAATATTGTTTTCGATGAGTCTTCTATTAGTAAAACAAAGCAGATTAGTTCAAGCAAAAAGGGACTCGTGGCGAAGTGAAGCCTTCTGGTGCCAAACATAGGCTTAATTTGAGAAAGAAATTTCTGAGAATATACAGTTGGAGTGCAACACTGTATCGTAGTAAAATATGGACTGATGATCGGAGAGTTGAACGCCCCACGTAGCAAACATCAACAGGAGTCGCTAGACGAAGTCAGTAACGGTGCTGATCAGCTACAATATAGGTTTATGAATATGACGACGAAATTAAGGTTCAGTCGTCCCAATGGAACCATACTTAATTGCCGAGACCGAGAAAAGCTCGATAAGTACGGTCAAATGTGTATCTATGTGTAGATTTTGATTAACATGTTTTTCGATTTTAACGGCGTAGTGCAACACGAGTTCTTGTAACAGGGTCGAACGAGCAATAAGGTGTATACTTTCAAGTTCAAAGCAGTTTGCGTGAAGCAGTACGAGAAAGAACGGCCGGTTTCATTGAAGAAACAGTCTTTCATTTTGTATCAGCATAGTTCATTACACACTTGTTGTCTGTTCCTAAAGTTTCAACGAAATTAATACTATAATAATCCCTTGAAAGATGAAAGTACAGGGCTATTGCAAATGATTGAAGCGATTTCATAAATTCACCGTAGCTCCATTCATTGACATATGGTCACGACACACTACATATACGTAGAAAATCTAATAAAGTTTTGTTCGGCTGAAGCCGCACTTCAGGTTTCTGCCGCCAGAGCGCTCGACAGCGCAGTGAGACAAAATGGCGACAGGAGCCGAGAAAGCGTATGTCGTGCTTGAAATGCACTCACATCAGTCAGTCATAACAGTGCAACGACACTTCAGGACGAAGTTCAACAAAGATCCACCAACTGCTAACTCCATTCGGCGATGGTATGCGCAGTTTAAAGCTTCTGGATGCCTCTGTAAGGGGAAATCAACGGGTCAGCCTGCAGTGAGCGAAGAAAAGGTTGAACGCGTGCGGGCAAGTTTCACGCGTAGCCCGCGGAAGTCGACGAATAAAGCAAGCGGGGAGCTAAACGTACCACAGCCGACGGTTTGGAAAATCTTACGGAAAAGGCTAAAGCAGAAGCCTTACCGTTTACAATTGCTACAAGCCCTGACATCCGATGACAAAGTCAAACGCTTTGAATTTTCGGCGCTGTTGCAACAGCTCATGGAAGAGGATGCGTTCAGTGCGAAACTTGTTTTCAGTGATGAAGCAACATTTTTTCTTAATGGTGAAGTGAACAGACACAATGTGCGAATCTGGGCGGTAGAGAATCCTCACGCATTCGTGCAGCAAATTCGCAATTCATCAAAAGTTAACGTGTTTTGTGCAATCTCACGGTTTAAAGTTCACGGCCCCTTTTTCTTCTGCGAAAAAACGTTACAGGACACATGTATCTGGACATGCTGGAAAATTGGCTCATGCCACAACTGGAGACCGACAGCGCCGACTTCATCTTTCAACAGGATGGTGCTCCACCGCACTTCCATCATGATGTTCGGCATTTCTTAAACAGGAGATCGGATAACTGATGGATCGGTCGTGGTGGAGATCATGATCAGCAATTCATGTCATGGCCTCCACGCTCTCCCGACTTAACCCCATGCGATTTCTTTCTGTGGGGTTATGAGAAAGATTCAGTGTTTCAATCTCCTCTACCAAGAAATGTGCCAGAACTGCGAGCTCGCATCAACGATGCTTTCGAACTCATTGATGGGGACATGTTGCGCCGAGTGTGGGAGGAACTTGATTATCGGCTTGATGTCTGCCGAATCACTAATGGGGCACATATCGAACATTTGTGAATGCCTAAAAAAACTTTTTGAGTTTTTGTATGTGTGTGCAAAGCATTGTGAAAATATCTCAAATAATAAAGTGATTGTAGAGCTGTGAAATCGCTTCAGTCATTTGTAATAACCCTGTATATAATTTTATAGGCAATTTTCTTGTTTTTGGATGTCTTAGGACGCACATATGTAATTTTTCTATCATTTAGTAATGCGCGCAGAGACCCGTTAAAGATCCTGCGCAGACCGGAATCTGGCTGATTTTTTTTAAAGTACAGTATCTTGAGAAGACTTCTTTAATAGAGAGTAACTCAGATTATCCTGCATCATTATCCAGCATCCATTACCCGATGAACACTCTTTTTTATGAGGGATGAATTTTATGAGAACCAAGTTTGCACTGCCTATATTCAAGAGATTGCGCTGCATTGCCAAGGTTATCTGTAGTTCCTAGCAGCTCAGAAATTGAGACACAGCTTTTCTTCTTTTGTATGAGAGCAGTTTCACGGCGTTTTCCATTGCGACACAGGTAGGCCAAATACAGGAGATACGAGTTTTCAGTTTCGTGGGCGCAATTATCAGGGCTGAGTTAAATTATTGTCATTAAAGGTCAGAGCCATTTTTTAACAGCCAGTGTTGGTTCAGGCGGTGTATGTTTCATTTACATTCAAGCAGTCAAATTTGCTTCTCATTCTTGCAGAGATTTAGTTCTATACTGTAAATAGGCTATTGTCCTATGTTAAAAATATGGCTCTGATTGTTGTTACTCTCATTGATTATAACATTTAAACAGCATTTAAGGTCAATATTCTCACAAAAAATTTGTTATTTTTATCTAATTATTGCTTAAAATCATTAAATATCAAGATCTGTTAGGTGATCGAAAACGCTCTGTTATTGGCTAATGCGCTGGTGACGTCACAGGCTAGAAGTAAGACGAAGCTATACATGTGTTATAGGAGCGTTAGCCGCAGTTTCGAAGTTTTTACGTACCTTTTCTGCAAACATTTTATCTATTTAGTGACGGAAAATGAAATTACAACTTTTAAGTAACAATAGAAAGGAATATTGTGAACGATGTTAGCGGAAGTCTTGCGAAAGTTGATGCTTTTATGTTCTCCCCATTTAGACTGGCGATATGTGCAACTGCGGACGTTCTTTTCCTTCTCCATGAAACATCTTTAAACTCGCTCAAAACTAAGAAATTGTAGACTTTTTTTACAGAGGAGACCGTGTACTGTAACTAGATTGGCGACTATCAGTCATGAACTACGACCCACAGCACAATAAAATTATTCGTGGAAAAATTTAGTGCTAATTTCGTCTATAGAAGATACTTAGCAGAGATATGGCAACCAGCGGCGTTCGGTGGCGCAACGGATAGCGCATCTGACTGCAAATAAAGAAACTGAAAGACCTACAGCTGTGTTTATGATCTTATTTATTGTGTAGCTACCAGTTTCTGCGCTTCAATGCGCCATCTTCGGGCCTTATTTGATGCTGAATGGGATATCACGATCTGTATGCAAGCTGCACCAGCGGCCAACTTTACTGGTTCACGCAGACTATCTGTAACCGTGATGTCAGCACTCCAACCATCAACCGGTTTTGTTGAGAAACTGGTCATGCCTTCTGTATCAGCACAATTCACTTACACACTTAGTTGTCTGTTCCTCAAGTTTTAATCAAAATTAAACCGGCTATGTTGGCCACAGATGAAGTGTATGTATGGACCGTGATAACCACTTCAGCGTCAACTAAGGCGTTAATATGGCGGACTGAAGCGTCGAAGCTGGTAGCTACACAATAAAAAAGATCATAAGGACAGCTGTAGGCGTTTCATTTTCTTACAATAGTGAACGGCCGTGGTCCACAACACCTCAAGTCAAAAGGATGGACATACAAAAACTTGCAAATAAACAGGTCACATGCTCGAATACTGGAAGCGTCATTAATTTTTAAAAGTTTTACCCGAACCTAGAGTTAGCAACTATTGATTTTAGCAGTTGTTTCGATTGTGATATGTACATAGCTTCACATTAGTCGTAGTCTGAGAATTGGACAACAGAGGGTAAATGCGTTTACTGTGCTAACAAATAATTCATTTTTTTGGAAAGCATTGCTAGTAGTCAGATATCGCCATACGCCCAGAGTACAACGAGGAGTAAGACGATGAGGTTATACGGAGAGATATAAACCGTATACAACATACAGGTGATACAGACGTAAGGGCTGTGATGTTTGTGAGCGTAAACTAACCTTAGTGTCTTAAGCAAACTTGCTTAATCTTTATGTAAGATGTTTAAACTGCAAAAGTTTAAACAATAAGGATTCTACCTGGACACCACGAAGATGGAAACATTGTTTCTAATAAAGTAAAAGGTGCATGGTCACATTAACTAGACAATATCTTATGGAACGGGACGTGTGTGAAGAGCGATTGTAAATGTAAATGCATGTAAACAGCAAGGGAAACACAATAATATTCTGTTTCTGACCGGTGTGGTGAAATTTTGTAATTGTGATTTGGTTTTCATATGAGAGGACTGTCGAGTCGTTTTAAAATAAGTGAAAATGTTCTTTCGGGTTAGATTCGAAGCCGCGATCTATGGACATTATCATGTAAAGTTTGACTGTTTACCGCTCTGACAACTTTTATTTTAATTACTAATAACAGGATTCGAACCGCCATTTTTTCACGAACGTTCCTGGCGCCCAAAGGGAGGGGTGGGAGCAAAGGGGGTAGGAGCTGCATCCCGAGATCTGGCCACAATGTCCCGATTCCACCCTCCACGAACCAAGGAAGGCGTTGGGAACGTGGAGCAGAGGTACTATGAACACTGTTTATTTTTTCATTTACTTGTTGTTAACGTTAACACCACCTATAATAGGAGAAACTCGGTGTCGCAAGTAGGAGGGCTTAGCAAGACTTCAGACGTATAGTTTTCCAGCGAAGAACATTTCAACGACCGGTTGTAAGTGTGGAAGAGGCAGAGTTTTCAACTCTTCATGACAGGAACACCCCAGTTGTTGGGTAAAACGATAATTTTCACTAGGACTTTTATTTCGTTGAATGACTCTATCCATCATTGTAACAGTGCGAGAGCGTATCACGGAGGTAAATTAATATTAACTTCACACTGCAACACATTAAGTTAGTGAATTTGAGCGTCGACGTAGTGGCAGTCTGCCGATACAGTGTAACCACATTTTACGCATCTTCTCATTCTCTGGAACATTCAAAAACAACTTTGCAGGAGTTTTTATAGACGTATTTGTACAGATTGGTACTATACATCGTTTGTAGCTAATTTTCCGAAACGTAAATTCAAAACAAGACAGCAGTTTGAATTAGCATTATGACAGTAGGAGCAGCGAGCTATCCAGTGACGTCACAGGCTTCACATGACTCGAATCGAGCGTTTTGGAGGGCTTTCAAATTATTTGAATTTCATTTCCGTTTTCATAGAAGCCTACTGAAATTCAAGTGAAAAAAAGCACGTTAGAAGCATAAAATGACGTAATTAATCATTAAAGACAATTTCCATAAAACAGTCGAATACACTGTTCAAGTTAGCTTACGCACTTATTTATTGCCTGTGAATTGAATTTTTTTTTGTTATGCGATAGCTTGCATTCGTAAGGAGATTGTACATTCAGAAAGAGACTGTCAAAAAGTAACGCAAACAGGTGCCCATTCCCAGAATCTCTCTTATCTTTTTTATTTATTAGGATAAGTTTCGCCCTAGTCATATTTCAGCCTGAAATATGACTTTCTAGTATTCCCAAAACTTAACTTTAAGCGACCGTCGTTTTATAAGCATAGGTGTTGTTAAATGCCCTTCTCTCAGACAGGTAAACTCTGCCCGAGATCGAATTCTAGAAGTGTTTCAGGGAGTGAAAAAAGCTCCGGTATAGTCTGGTGGAAGCTATTTTAAAGGGGATGTTACTGCCTTAGACGAATAAATAAAATTATTTCCGCAGAGCAAAACTTCCAGCTATTTCCTGAACGCACTTTACATATTCATCAGCATGTATCCAGCAGCGGAACAAAATCCAGAGAATCGTTGACAAAATGTGAGTTAGCGAAATTTCGCTGGATACCGGAAAACAGGATTTTAGAACAAATGAATTCGCATCTTTGACGACCATGGAGACGCACATTAGAAATGTGAAACTGAGGGATGAGATATTGTTTCATGAAGCCAAGGACCTTATTACACCACATTGCCTCATAAGTAGACAGCTTAAGTAATGTCTCTTTGACAGATTTTTGAACAGGTTATTGTCCTTCAACACATAAATCTTTCAGATATCATGGATGCAATACATATATATTAACATGCCATATTTTTTAGCATCTCCGTAAGGCCTTTAAACTGATAATTGATGTGTCAGGAAGGAGTTATTAATTTTTGCCGGTAGGGTAAGATAACTTTGAGGACTCCAGGTTACTTCCAAACTAGTGTTTGAGAGTAGTCACACAGCCTACGTACCGTGAGCTATAACATTATTAATGAACTTAAATGCATGACGTCATCAAAATGTTGGCAAGCTCTGTCCTCCTTATCGAAGACGTCATCAAATCACTACCCGTTTCTCCCTCCCACTGTGCTGCCCTCACCATCCCATCACAGTGCAGTATCAAAATGAGGTAGCCATTCAAAATGATTTGGTGCCAAGTTCGATGCTATGCAGTAAAACAACACGCAGTCATTAATTGAATAGGTACCAAGGTCAAAGATAACCATTATTTCCTATACGTCCGTAAAGTTGTGTACACGTACAATCATAATATTAAAATTATGCACAAAAATGGTGAATGTGAACGTCGTGTGACTAGGGCCTCCCGTCAGGTAGACCGTTCGCCGCGCGCAGGTCTTTCGGTTTGACGTCACTTCGGCGACTTGCGCGTCGATGGGGATGAAATGATGATGATTAGGACAACACAACACCCAGTTCCTGAGCGGAGAAAATCTCCGACCCAGCCAGGAATCAAACCCGGGGCCTTTGGAGTGACATTCTGTCGCGCTGACAACTCAGCTACCGGGGGCGGACACAAAAATGGTCAAGATGCCTTATTTCCATAACCTCCACTTGAAAGTCAAAAATATATGCATAAGATACTTGCTTCTAAATTGCACGCACGCCTCTGTATTTCATACGTTCTGATTATACACTCCTTAACATGTTAGAACCTTTACATACTAATCGAGTAACTGTGTGAATAAACAATCAAGTGGTTAAATGCCTTAACGCTTCAACGGATAAACGTACAAACTGTAAAGTAGGTAAAATACTTAAATTGGAAAAAGGGGTAAACTGATAAAACAGGTAAATATGTAAAACTGGTAAATACGAAGTAATTCAGCAATAGTTCTCTACATTTTGTACTCTACATCTTATATTCTACATCTTGTACTCGTCTTACATGTGAACTGTCATACAAAGTATATCCCTCTCTCTGATTCTGCCTCTGCGTCTTCATTAAATTTCATCAAAAGTTTACATACAGTATTTCCACATTCTCTTTCCATCCGGACAGGCCTTGGAAGGCCCAACCGTACCGACCGGCCGCCGTGTCATCCTCTCAGCCCAGGGGCGTCACTGGATGCGGATACGGAGGGGCATGTAGGCAGCACACCACTCTCCCGGTTGTTGTCAGTTTTCGTGGCCGGAACCGCTACTTCTCAGTCAAGTAGCTCCTCAGTTTGCCTCACAAGGACTGAG